>NC_056478.1:29901597-30104097 GCF_008729295.1 Plectropomus leopardus | reverse complement strand
AAGTATATTTACTCAAGTACTGTACTTAAGTACTTATTTGAGGTACTTGTACTTTAATTGAGTATTTTCTTTTCTGGTTATTCTTTTACTCCACTACATTAGGAAATACATTTAACTGAACACTTCAAATACTTTACAGATTAAGTTATTTTTTTGCACAGTTTCACAAATTATGATGCATTGTTACTTATTAAATTACCAAACAGTTTATACAAGTACAGCTGCAATGATTAGTTGATTTGTGCATTAAATCAGTGCATTGATGGAGACAACTATTTTGATCAACTATTTTTGTTTGTTTTTTTTCTGGGGTGTTTTTCATATATATGTATATATATAGTTGTTTTGGGGTGTGTTTTCTATTATTTCAATTTTTAGATTTCTGGGTTTTGTATTCCAATTTTTCTAAGGATTTTGAGTTTTTTAGGATATTTTTCTTTTTTTCTGGAATACTTTTGACTTTTGGGGGTAGTTTTTTACTGTTTGAGTTTAAGGTGTTTTTTTTTGTGGTTAGATTTTTCTTCATTTGATATTTTTAGTATATTTTCCATATACTTACTTACTTATACTTTTACTCCACTACATTTTAGAGGGAAATATTGTACTTTTTACTTTGGATTGTGGGTTTTTTCAGTTTCTTAGTGTTTTTCTTTTCTTTTTTCTTTTTTTTAGGTTTTTTTTCCCCGTTTGTTTTGTTATTTTATTTTTTTTTTTTTTTTCAGTTAGAGTTTGTGGGAGTTCTTTTGTTAATTTTTTTTTCTTCATTATGTACTTTTAATATTTCAAGGAGTCTTTCTTGAACACACTTAGTTCCTTTTACCAAAGTAAAAATTTCAATGCAGGACTTAAATATGTAAAATAGTATTTTTACAGAGTAGTATTAGCACTTTTACTTAAGTGAAGGATTTGAATACTTCTCCACCACTTGAGGGATCCAGCCCACAGCATTGTTGAGCTTAAAGTGGTTTTAAACAGATTTCATGGTCAGCAGAATGAAAACAAGTATGATACTGAGTCCTTTGATGTCGTCATTTATTATGCTGTTTGTGTAAGGGGATATATTGGCTTTACTTTGTCCATTTTTCTTTCATTTGCAGGAGCAGAAGTTTCCTCTGCTCTGAAACAGCTCATTAGTGTTGCTGGCAGTGATCATAAAACCCAGAGGGGTGCCATTAGCCTAAAACCACAGTAGTTTCTGCCTCATTTTGCTCTGGCTGTCAGTGCAGAGTTTTGACGTTTCAGTCTGAAATATCTTTATATAATAATAACAATATCTTTCTTTATAATGTCTACAGTATCAGTGCCTTCAAACAATTTCAACACAGAGACGTCAGGGATACATGGCCACAGAGATACAGTGAAGAGCTTCTGTGTCCACTCATTTTATTTCTTTCATTTCGAGACAAAAGCAATGACATGCTGATATCTGAGTATTCAAAGTGATGACCGCACACACATAGCAACAGCAGGTGTTGTAATATGGAATTTACAATTGAAGTTATTTACTGAGAGGCAGCATACTTTAAAACATCTGAAAAGCTGGGGCAACAACACTTAACTTTTGCTGCATCCTGACGCCTTTCACACGTATTTAAACCTTTGAAGCGTTTGTAAATTGATAGGATTTGAACACAGGAAAAAGGCAATGAGCAACTTGGAATGATATTTTCCATGAAATGCAAAAAAAAAGTGGGTTTAAAATTATTTTAAAAAAGCAAGGAAAATGCTATTTAAAAAAACCCCTATATTTCTATCATAATGGCATATTTAAAATTGTGTTACATAATTGTTATACAGTTTGAAAGCACTTTTTCAGTTGATTTTTAAAAAAAAATTAAACTAATTTTCTCGTAAGTGGCACTAATTTCTTGATAGTTTTTAGCTCAGTATCTTTTTCATCTGGTAAGAAATGTTCCATAAATTGCCAAAAAGGAGGAGAATTAGAAAATTATTTTTTATAAAAGCTAGAGAAAAAAGGTAGGGAAAAACTATACATATTACAAGGTCATAATAACATAGTTTATATATATGTATGTGTATATATATATATATATATTTTTTTTTTTAAATTTATTTATTTATTTATATACATATGTTTTTTACTGTACTACCCACTTTTTGTTCTTAAGAAATCAAACCAAATTGCTCACATTGCAAAGGTTTAAATGCTTATGAAAAGCATCTGAATGCAGAACAAGATATCTGCTGTCGATACAGGTTTCAAAGGGTTAATAATCCAATCATTATAGTGACTCTGAAACATGCTCTAAACTTGATTGAATGACATTCATGCATTTTTTAGATGTTCCTGAAATGTAACTTATTTTTCCTTGTGTTAATGTGAGATGTTTTTCTCTCATCTTAGTCCTCTGGACCACTCGTAAAATTTCTTCCTAACAAAAAAGGAAAACATAGAGAATCCCAACAATTAATGGGTACTCAAAGGACAAACCATAGATACGAGCAAAAATAATAGAAAATGTGTGTGTATAGTTTCTTGCATGAGGCCCAGTGTGTGGAGCTGCTCCTGCAGGCTGCATAAGGTCTTCTGATGTCAAAAAGTTGTTGTTGTGTCTTTGCATCTGGCTCTGTTCTATACTGCAGTATCAGCTGCACCCTCCCCAAACTGTCTCACTCAGTCTTCTGGAAAAAAAAAAATGAAAAGGAGAGATGGGCTCTGTCTCTCTTCCTCTCTCACTCACATACACACTCATGCACACACACACTCGCTGTTGATTAAGGCCTCCTCAGTGGCCAATCGCTCAGCAGTAGTTGGATTCCTGAGCAAGAGGGACGTTTTAATCAAACCAGGAAACACAGTCATAAAATATGGATGTTATATAAGGAATTGTCAGCAAGGCTTTCTGATAAGCTAATAAATACTACAGATGAATGTTATGTAAAAAGAGGCTGGAAATCCTCCTGCTACTCACACAGCGACACACCACTGCTAGAACTTCCTGGATAATTCCAATAATCACATTTAAACTATGGAGACTTTCATTACAGCATCTATGTTATTTTGATAGGAACTTAAAAAAAATTAGAGAAAAACACTGTAATTCATTTATCTTGTAGATTCTCACAGGGCCTAATGAGGAGTCTTTTTGTCACTTGTGATTATGTTTCTCATTAGCATTATCTGCCTTAAAGCGCTGCACATCTCCCTGATCATCCTCCCATGGTAACGATGCTGCACTTTCCTTAAAAAAAAAAGCAAAATATGCCATGACAAAACAGTTATGCCGACACCAAACACACCTGAATATTCATATGTGCCCGGTGTTATCGTGCACACGAATAGCGGTGAAGGAAGTATTCAGATTCTTTACTTAACCCTTTGAAACCTGAGCAAATTGGCTTAATTTCTTTCATAAACATGGGATAAAGTCAAGGAGCAATACAAGTAGAAATGACCCAAAAAATAGCAGGAAATTAGTCAAATGTACAAGAAAATTTCCTGAAAATTTGTAAAAAAAAAAAAAAAAAATTGTAAATTGTGGAAAATTGCTTACCAAGGTGTTTATTGCGTTTTTTTCCCATGTTTTTGAAAGAAACTGCATAATTTAACTGAGTATATTCAGGAAAAGGTACTTAAAGTACTTAAAGAAATAAAAAGTAAAAGTACCAAATGCAGAAAAATCTAAAATAAATAAATAAATATGGTATATAAGTGAAATTAATATTGACCCCCAAATCCCCAAAACTTAAATTACAAAAAACATCCAAAAATGTCACAATAATATAAAAACAATAGAAAACACCCAAGATATATATATATATAAATAACTTAAAATGTTTAAAAAAAATGTGACCATGGAATCTGGTTTAAACTCCCTTTAAGCTCAACAGTGTTGAAGGTTGGATTTTGTTGGTGGTGAAAGAAATATTTGGATCATTTTCTTAAGTAAAAGTACCAAAACCACACTGTAAAAATTCCCTTTAACAAGTTAAAGCCCTGCATTGAAAATTTTACTTGAGTAAAACTAAGGATATATTCAGGAAAAAGTACGAAGAATATTAAAAGCAATGCACTCAAATCTAACATAAAAAAAAAAACAAAAAACCCAGAAACATCCCAGAAACTCAAGAAAAAAAAGGGGAAAAAACACCCACATTACTTAAAGTAATTAAAAAATGTTCATCAAAATAGTTGTCAATTAATTTTATGTTTATTGACTGAATCATCACTTCACTTTTCACTTCTCATCATCACTGCAGTTGTACTGGTAAAAACTGTTTGCTAATTAAATTTATAACTAAACATCATATTTTATAAACTCGTCTTTTGTTTTTTAAAGCAAAAATCTTAATCTGTGAGGAAACTAAAGCGTCCAGATAAATGTAGTGAAGTAAAACGTGCAGTATCTCCCTCTGCAGTGTAGTGGAGTGAAAGTATAATGTGACATGAAAAGAAAATACTGTAGTGAAGTACAAGCACCTTGAATCTGTGCTGACGTGCAGTACTTGAGTAAGTGTACTTAGTTACATTCCAGCAGTGGCAGGTAAAGTTAGAAATGTGCTGCAGGGCGGAAGAGAGGCGCAGTGGCTGAAGCCTTGTTCCCTGACAGCCTGTGGAGGAGACCAACGGGTAAAGGTGAGTGACAGAGGAGACGGAGGAGAGTGAGGTGACTGAAAAACAGGAGCCGCATGGGGGGTTACGGGAGGTCAAGAGAGAGGAGGCGTTGTTTTTCGGGTCAGACACAATAGAGGGGGAGCTAAGATTGAGCTAGCAGGTGTGTGTGTGTGTGTGTGTGTGTGTGTGTGTGTGTGTGTGTGTGTGTGTGTGTGTGTGTGTGTGTGTGTGTGTGTGTGTGTGTGTGTGTGTGTGTGTGTGTGTGTGTGTGTGTGTGAGTGTGTGTGTGTGTGTGTGAGTGTGTGTGTGAGAAAGAGATGAAAAGAAGTGATGAAGGGGTGTATTCCGAAAAAAATGGCCTGTCATCACTGCGTCGGAGAGTATCAAGCAGCAGAGAAGGGGTGTCAGGGAGGGGATACAGAAATGTAGGAGATGAGGGGGAGGTGGCAGTGGGTTGGGGTGGGGGGTGTGAGGAGTGGAGTGCAGTGAAAGGAAAAAAAGGAGGGGTGGGGGGTGTTTTTCCCAAAGCAGGGCAGCCACTGCAGAGCCTGAAGTTGAGATTTGTTATGCTGCTGCCGCTGCTGCACCACCCAATCGATGAGGAGAGGAGAGGAGGACGGGGAGGAGAGGAGGAGGAGGAGGAGGAGGAGGGGGTCAGCCTGGTCGGGGTTGTTTCACTGCAGTGGAGGGTTTTTTTTTTTTTTTGTCCTCCCCCTCTTGCCTCTTGCTCTCTCTTCTCTGCTGTCATCCTGGCTGGAGTCTCATCTGTCTGTCTTTGCCTGTCTCTCCCTGTCCTCTGCTTTCTGATACCTGGCGCCCCGCTGTCCAAAACTAATCTGCCAACCTCTGGTGAAGTTGTATCAAAGTCTCGCTGTGTGCAGACATTGCCAGCTCGCCAAGACCTGCACTTCTCCTTATTAGCTGCATCAGCGTCTGCCAGAGAGCAACTTAGCACGATTGCACAAAAACTTGTTGTTGAGTTTGTCTGCAGGGCGCCGTAAACAGGTTTGGTGTGCATGTAGGGGGTGGTAGTCTTTCTGATCCAGTCTCATCAGTATAGCACAGATCTCATTAAGCAGATTGAGGCAGGGGTGACTTTGACCTTTCTGATGTGCTCCGATTCTTTACTGTGTTGATAAAAGTTACTGTTTGGGACCGTCCTCCCAAGAAGAACGACAGCATCACTTGTTTCAGCAAATGTCTTAAATGACATGTCTTTACTTTTAATGACAAAGCTTTCTAGCGGCCATAATAACTGACCTTAGCTCACTAGGACAATGAGCAGATGGGGAATCTCCTTGCCGGGCCCTACGTTGGCGAAATGATTAAAAATAAAAATATAAAGTTACATTAAAAGTCTACAGACAATACTTACCAGGCCAGCACAAGTTAACCAACTTTTGAACACTGAATAGCATGTTTATTTTAAATCAATGGCGTTAGCATTAGCCAGCCTTTGGTTTCTTTGTAACGTTACGGCTAAGTTAACGTTTGCTTTTCAGCCAGGTTGACTTTAACTACAACTTTTTGCTACGGTTAACACTGATGTCCAATCATCAAAGACAATTTTTTTATGTCATAACTGCACAGATTTAAATAAAACTGCAGGAGAATGAATATTTCTGATGCTTTTCTATGGAGGTCTATGAGCAGGATGCTGGAGTGCATTGTGTAGCTGCACGAAATGTGATTGGCTCATGGCTTTTGAGGGTTAATTAGTCACCTCGACACAAAACACTGGATAATAGGGTCCAGGTTGAAAAATACCAAACTTATTCTGTAACTGATACTTACGTTACCTCCAAATCTCCAAATTAACTTTCAGACATCCTAAAGTCTTGTCATCGCCATGAGGTTGCCAGGCAACCAGATGACATCACTGCACCCCGCCAAGAAACCATCCATTTTAAAACCTCCAATACAATTGTAACAGTAACAGTCTCACCTTACACAGAATTACTGCAGTCAGGCATACAAACATGACAGGTTTTGGGGCCCCTGGCCTCCTGCAAAATGACAGGAGGCCAGGGGCCAGTCAGAGCTAACCCACAGGTTTCTAGGATTTTAGGACAATTCTAAGATTTTAGGATGTTTCCAGGATTTTTATGAAGATCATAGAATTTTAGGATAATTCTATGATTTTGGAATGTTTCCTTCCAGGATTTTAGGATGTTTCGAGGATGTCAGGACATTTTCTGGGACATTTTAGGATGTTAGGATTTAAGGATGTTTCTACGACTGGATGTTTTTAGGATTTTCGAATGTAGATTTTCTAGGATTTTAGGATATTTTAAGGATTCTCAAAAAAAATTCTAGTTTGTCTCTAGGATTTGGGGACATTTCATAGGACTTTTTGATGGTTCTAAGATTTTAGAGTGTATCTAGAATTTTAGGATATTTCAAGGATGTCGGAACATTTTCTGGGATTCTGGACATTTTTGGACACATTTTCTGGACATTTTTTGATGTATCTAGTATTTAAGGACATTTCTAGGGTTTTAGGACATTTCTGGGATTTTAAAATATTTCTAAGATGTTAGAACATTTCTAGGATTTTAAAATATTTCTAGGATTTTAGAACATTTCTAGGATTTTTGGACATTTCCAGATTTTTTTAGGATATTAGGGGCTTAGATAGGACCTCTGTCGGTGGTGTGTGGATCCTCCGCTGTCACTTTTATTGATAAACAAGCTCTATTTTGATGCTGTTCTATGCTTTCTGAGACCAAAGTCCAAAACACGTCCCAGTATGACTCGCTTTATTTTTTTATTATTTTTACTTTTATTATTCGAGAGTGGTTGGGGAGGGGGCGATTTTGCCTGCTTGTATATTGAGTATCACTGATCTAAGTCATTTCTTCAATGAGAGATTTGAGAGTTTGACTATCAGAATATTGCAGCATAAAATTCACATTGGTGCGTCTTTACTTCCAGACTTCAGACTATCATCTCAGTCAGTGAGTGCAGCTAGGGCCCATGTGAGTCCCTCAGTCCCTTTGATGATAAATAATCACTGTCACTGGCCTGAGCCGCTGCTATTGCTGATTCATAAAGAGCGACACATCTGTTTGAACCATAAATGACTGTTAATCAAAACTTCAACAATGCTATTTAACAACATGACAGAGTTATACTATGTTGCTATAATTATGATCCATGTGTTTCTAATGTATTTCATACATAGTTTTTGTTAATGTTGTGGTGTTTTCGCTTGAGTTAGTGTATTGACACTATGAATAGTGCATAATGTATAGCTTATGTAAAAACTCTTAGTAATTCATTTGGTTAACGGAAGACTTAAGGGCTGCGGTTTGTGTCCGGTACTTACATCTGTGTGTGTGTGTGTATCTTTTCCAGCGTGTGTGGACTGAACTACAGAGAGAGGGAGAGAGACACAGAGTAAATTAGGATGAGAGAGAGAGAGAGAGAAGCTGAAACAAAGGAGCAGGAAACCAGACCAAACATGGGCACAGGTGACGCACAGAGGATACCCAGTTTCCATAGCAACAGGCAGGTGCAAGACACTGGGAGCTAATCTAGCTTTCGATCTGCTGAGGTGAAACATTTGCATGCACACTGCAGTGAGAGTTGCCCAATACACACACAGGCGCGCACACACACACACACACATAAGGCACTATTACACAAGAACAGAACCATGTACGTGATTCTTGGAGGAAAACACACACACACACACACATAGATGTGTAGAACCACACTGAGATACATAGTGAAAATCACACTGAGCACAAACTAAGACAAGAGCAGAGCATGCGTGATGAGACATATATGTGGACATGGTAGCAGTGAGGTGATTGGTCGACCAGGACCCCAACCTTACATACAGGACACGCTGATACAGGGGGAGGAGGATGAAAGGGAGCTGAGGAGAAGGGGAGAGGAGGAGAAGGATGAGGCAGTAGAGTGAGATTAAAGGGGAAGTGGAGCTAAGGGAAAGGAGTGTTGATCTGTACCCAGGGGGTGAAATACATGATGAAGAGGAGGGAGAAGACACAGAGGAGGAGAGCAGGAGGAGGAGGGGGGTTACTGCATGGTGAGGAGTGAGGGAGAGAGGTTAAGAGGGAGGGACAGGAGAGGAGGGGAAGAGGAAAGAAGAAAAAGTTGAGGGAAGTGAGGGCAGCTTTATACAACTTGAAGTTTAGAAATGTTGTCATGTTCTTTTTAACCCTCTATGGTACCATGATGCCTTAAGGTAACATATCAATTTTTGGGATTTTACACTCACGCAGTATTATTCTCAAATGTGTTGCAATACTTTACGAAAAGAGCCACGGCCCCAAAGAAACCAACAGCGCTGTTTATATTGTGACAAGACTTTCTGGAGCTCATGTTGAGTCACTTTTTGGGGCCTTTCTTACATGGTTCAACTCCAACTTTGTAAAAATGGTCTAAAAATGTATTTTTCTGTCATTTTACAATCTGAAACAAAGATTCACATTTGAAACCTACTCTTGACATTTTTTTTTTAATTTCTCTAAATTATATTAACTTGGATTAGATTAAGCTGCATATGTTGAATTTTGGTGCAGAAATTGGGAATACTCATGTTATTATCTAAAATTGAATTAGTATAGTAGAAGTATTCACTTACTCCTACTCCTTTTTGGACATGAAAAACTTACTTTCATTTAGTGACTATGTCACTATACTATGATGGGCATTTAGGTGTTTTTCATCTTTTTATGTAAATTTTTAATTTTGCTCTTCTATTTTATTTGGCATTGTTCGAAATAAAGATTTTAAAAAGTCTTAGGCCACTTTAAACTTTCTTTTAGCAAGGTTATAATGACCATACATATTTATTTCTCAGTTGTTTCTTTACTAAAATACAACCAGTATATATTATTAAAAATGCAAATATTTCAGAAATAAAACAACCTCATCAGGCTTAAGTTGCAAATATTTACTGTGACCTCCATTTCCACTTAGCATGTCATGAACTCTCTTCGGGAGGCGATATGAGATTTAAAATACTAATCTTCTAGTGTATTTACACCAGGTAGCATTCAAGACATGTCCAAAGCTGAAAATTGATTGTTTTTAGCGACCTTTTGTTATGGTTGTATGATTCCATGTTTCCACTAAATATTGACTTCAGTCAGAAGAAGCCATTTTCGTTTAGACTTTTTTGCTGTTTTAAATAATTGTACATGTTTTCTGTATTCTTTGTATCTTCATAAAGAGACTAAGCAATAAATATATATATATTATGTCCTCATTACAACTTTTCTAAAACAAAAAATCTATGGTGGTCTAAGATTTTTGCACAGTACTGTATGTTTTTACCAACTGGCATCACTATGTCCACCATAGAGAGTTAACCACGGGCTGGTTGGCTGAAAAATTCTGCATGCCCTACTGTGTCACCATGTACAGTTTAGCATCTCCTTTCTTACATGCACAATTTTTCTATGATCATCTTTCAAATGACCCTCATGATATATGTTTTTAAGTGTAAAACCGCAGCCATATGCTAATATTAGCATGCTAATATGCTTACAATGGCAATGCTAGCACACTGATGTTAGCAAAAACGAAGCCAAAAGAGAGTGAGAGTGAGTGAGTCAGTCCAACAAATTCTCATCCTAAGTCTTCACATGTTGCTGCTTTGCTGTGGACTTCCTGTCAACATATTATGTTCTTGATACCCCTCTGCAGCTGCTCTATATGTTTAGGTATGCAGCTATGTCAACACAATTACATGGTGGGATTACGCTGCACGTGGTTATGTTTTTGCAGCAACAGCACATGGCAACCAACACTGATGAAAGTTTGGGGTTTTTTGGATCCATCCATTACCCATCCTGCCTGCCCTATAAATGTCCTCATGTTCTTTAACATTACGTAGTTACTAGTAAGTTTCTGGCAACACCACAGGTTCCTTCTGGCTGCGTTCTTAAATGAGGCAGCAGGTGCCGTTTGGCCATCAACTGGGGTATAATAACACCACAATCAGTTTGTTCTGGCCACGTCGTCACCTGACGCTGTCCAGCGGCATATCATGCTGACATGAAAGGTGGCTTTTGCCGTTGTGATATTATGCTAAAAGCAATGTATAAGCAGCAGTATTTTACTATTTTGGAATGAGAACAGGCTGATCAATCCCCATAGACCCCCATGTTTAAATGCCCAACATAACATCGGAAATAAAGATCTTTACTGCCTGGTACGAGAAACAGTTTTGGTCTCCATAGCTAATTTCAACATTCATGGCACCTGTAGGGGGGGATTTTGATATGACTCACCTGTTTACATTTTATTAAGGCTTATTCTGTGTTCATGTGAAATCAAGGAATGGCCAGACAGCAGAATACAAAAATTTATGGTAAAAAATTATGCTATTCTCAGATTTCGCTGCTTCGTCTGTAATGTCGGCATAAGGTACTGACGCCAAAAAACACCTTTTCTGAAGGTATGATACGACGCCGGGTAGCATCCGTTTGTAACGCAGCTGGACAAAACCTTTCTCAGCGTAATGATATGTCAATGGTTGGATGTATGGCACCTGGCGTGGCGGTATGATACAGGGCGGGTGGTGTCAGTTGATAATGTGGTTGGATGGAACCTGTTGTGGCCATATGATATGCCCCTGGACGTTGCCAAGTTGGAATGATTGATTTCTTTCTTCTTCTTCTTTAGGATTCCTTTTCCTAAACCTAACCACCTGTGTCTTTGTATCCTAATCCTAACCATGTGCCTTTGTTGAATTTGGGACTTTTCTGGAATTGTGTGACATTTCTACCATTCAAGGACAATGCTAGGAGTTTTAGGATGTTTCTAGGATTTTAGGACATTAGGGTCTTAGCTAAAACCTCTGTTGGGGGTGCAGGAGATCCTCCACTGGCACTTTGTTTGATAAACAAGCGCACCTTATTGGCACCTTATTTCTAAGTACAGAAACAATTCCCGTTGTGAATTAGCATTCAGAAGAGTTCATAAACCATTCATAGTTCACAAATCATTCAAAGTTCAAAGTCTGATAAACAGAGTAATTTCATGCTACAGTGTAACTTAATGTTATGTACTTATCCACACTGGACATTTTTATGAGTCAGCAAATTAGACAAATGGTGAAGAAAAAAAGGGAATAAAAAACCCAACATTCAGATCAAAATATGTCTTTGTGGTGGACAGTGGTAGACTGGCCATTTCTGGGCTAATCATCCAGATAAAAACTGTTGCAGATGAGGGAAAAAAGTCACCAGGGAAGAAGAGATGTTCTCGGCTGCTAGAAAATATGACTACATTGATTTTTACCAAGTGAAATATTGTCTTGTTACCATAACAGACCCACAAATTCCTTACTGTCCCTGTCTTTAAACATAGCTCGTTGCATTTCCCTGCACACTCTGCATTTTAACCCCAGTTGCTGCAGCAGGCCAATCTCAGCTGTTCTAGAATTCACTCACACACATTTCTGTGCAATTTTATGTACACGCATATGCACATATGGGAGATTGAGAGTACACACATTTTGAGTTCAGTCGGCAGTAATGTGCCACTTCCTGTGAACTAGCCAGGAGGGATGTTAGGGTTTGGGCCAGTGCACCCTCGCAACTTCTGTTCTGCTTGCTTTCTTTTTCCTCCCCTGTTTTTTTGTTTTTTTGTTACATTACCTTGTTATATTATATTATATTGCCTTATCCTGTGTTCCTGTATGTGACACTACCCAGGGTTTGTGTATGTTTGGTTGTTTTAGACCAGGACACTTGAGGAGTTACATAACCTTATGTTGCATCATGTGGCGCTGTTTTTCTGCTCTGTCCGGCTGCTTTGCCCCGCTCTGTCCTGCTCTCATCTGGGCCTCTCTGCTCTGGTGTGCTCAGCTGTTTACACACATGGCTTCTAAATTTGGCCTTTGCTTTTTTTGTTGACTCAAATACTAAATACTAAATACTTGGCTTGGTGGGTGGTGTGTAATATTTCCTCCATACCTTCGTGAAAATTCACTGGGTATGTGGTTTATGACTGTAAATGTGCTAACACCCCTGTGCTACTTCATTTCAGCTTTTCAGACTAATAAATACACAATAGAAACCAACAAAATGTTTTAAAAAACAGTCATGTTCTCACCAAGAAACACCTTTTGAAATCAACTTTCTTTCTGTCAAGCAAGACTGATGAGGCTCAGTTGCCTCGTTAACTCAACGCTAACAAAGTGTCTGTAGCTAGCTAAAGACATTAAATTTCATCATGAGGATTACTTACATTAAGGCAATTTTTTTTTTGAATGACAAGTTTTCTGATATTTTATGTTTAAATATGCACATATCAAATTAAATATGCACTGATGTGCTCACATTTTGCACATATTCTTTCCATTAGTCAGAAAACAGATATGTTATGGAAGCAAAATAACCCAAAATCTCAAAATTGACCAGTGCATAAAAAAACTGCTTTCATTTGGTGTGTCTCACTCTAAGGATGAGAAATTAAGAGCTTTCAACTGTCTGTAAGACTGTGGCTGATGGTTGTTTTCATCATAGATCAGTTGGTCAGTCTATAAAAAGCCAGAAAATGGTGACAAATGACACAATTTGCAGACCAAAGTGTCATCCAATGGTGGTTTGTAATGTTTAATACCTTTGTACCTTCTTGAAACACACACCCAACAACGAGTGCGCGACTCACTTTCAGCTTTTCAGACTAATAAATACACAATAGAAACCCACAAAATGTTATTAAAAGTAATATTCTTGCACCTATTTCCCTTATTTAACAGAAAGATACAACTGTACACCTTTTGAATTCAACTTTCTGTTGGTCACAGAACACTGATGAGGTTTAATTGCCTTTTAAACTCATAAAACACACTTCATTTAAACTTGACAGAAACAAAACAAAACTCATCCAAACCATCTTGGTTAATCTTGCTAGTAATCTAGTCAGTAGGTCCACTGTTGAAACAATCACCAGCTACGGTTTAGTCCAACTTAATCCTAAATTCACCAAGTTAGATGTAAAAACATGCTGTTATTCCTCACAGTCTCTTTGCCTGCTGGTTGCCAGCTGTTTACAGTCATGTAACTTCTCCCTCCACCAATGGGGGGTTGCGTTGTCTTTCAGCTCAGCTGCCTGTTCCATCAGTAGACTATATATAAAGATGGACAACGTTTCCCTACTTACCTCTGCAATGCTCAAATGAAGCAATAATATACAAGATATGGCCGCTGCCATCTTGCGCTGCTGACATCATTTGAAGCCAGAATTGGCACAGTAGCGATACCTGAGATGGGGGAGTTCCTGCCAAAACACCCATCCAACCACTCGTGAGCAGACCCAATGAATACTAGTGCACAGATTGTCTGTCACAGCTGTCAATCATGGCAGAATCATGTAGAATCGAATGAGTTATTAAAACCAAACTTCTCATAAAACATACCCTGGAACAAACATCAGGGTGACGAGAAATACCTTCAGTGACAGAAACCATCTTTGGGAAATATATTTTTGGTGTGTACTTTGAGTTTTTAGTTTGACCTATGTCCCATTCACTAGCATGGAGGGGCTGGCTTTATGATCTATACTGCAGAGAGACACCAGGGGGTGTCACCAGATTGAAAAGTTACACTTCATTGGATCTGTCATGTTGTCCAACTTTACATGCAGTCTACGGTTCCAGCTGTAGAGACCAAAGACTGAGCTCTGGTGGTGCGTGCTGTGTACTACGTACAATGAGTCTAACAGAAAGAAGAGGGCCTGGATTTATGATGGTACTGAAAAACATAGCTTTGATTTCTAAATACCCCGATATACGTTAATACCGTGATACCAACCAAGCCCAGTAAATGCCACTTTAAATCTCTTTGTGTGCTAAACAAGCAAAAAAGAATGAGAAAAGAAGAGAGAAGAGAAGAGGAAGAGAGAAAAAAAACCCACGGGAAACACAGCAATGACTTGCCCAAAAAACAACCATTTTTGTTGCTTGTTGGTGTCAAACAGTGGTCAGCAGCATGGCAGGCATGTAGGCAATCATGTAGCTGACACACCATCCACCATCCCCTCCACCTCCTAATGACAAAGTCAGCTCATATACTGCGTCACTTTAGAAATGCTTATGTGATATGATATGGTATGATAAATGTATAACGCCAACTTTTTTTTTGCGTGCATTGAATCAAAAAGGAGATGAAACCTTGTGAGAAAAGAAGGAAAAAGAAACAGCAGAAAGAAAAAAGACAAGGATAGAAAAGACAAGGAAAAAAGAGGCCAATGAGGTGTAGAGCTGCGGGTCGATGTGGATCGATCCTCCCTCTGACAACCATCCTCACCATCGGATACAAGACCTTCAGTCCCACACTTATCAATGTCGCCACTCACTCCCGATCTATCAATACCTCAATTATCAGATTCAATATCACTCTCCCCAGGGGGCTGGATGAGACTGAGAGCTGTTCTTCATGCACGTCTTTGTTGATGTGTGTTGGCTCACGGTTCAGCACCTCTGTAAAGACAGAACAACACAGCAGAGCTGCAGTTAAACCGCAAGAGATCAAACATTCTCCTGTCAGGAGATGCAGAGATAGTCTGTTATATGGTTAAAGTAAGACTGTAGTGCACTGTGTTTTGGTTGAGTCACTGTATGCTTTAATGTGTCAGTTATGCAATAGTGTTACCTTTTTTTGTAGTTGTTTGACTCTTCAAACTATTAAAAAACCACGTTTAAAAAATGCTCTGCCTCTTTAACAGTAAGCACATATGTTAACCCTTTGAAACCTCAGCACACTGGTTTGATTTCTTTCAAAAACAGGGGGAAAAGGCAACATATTTGTATATTTTACTTTATTTTTTTTTAAAGATTATTTTTGCCTTTTTGCCTTTATTCAGAAAGAACAGTCAGCGGGAAACACGGAGGAAGAGGGGATGACATGCAGCAAAGGGCCAAGGTCAGAGTCGAACCTGTGGCTGCTGGGGCGAGGACACAGCCTCTGTACATCTACCAGGTGAGCTACCCAGTGCCCCTTTGTAACATAATTGTAAATGTAAAACTTACATTATTTTTTGGACATTTGTTTCACGTATTTTTGGGGATAACTTTCTAATAATCCTCCCCTCTTTTTTAAAACTAAATTTTAGATCATTTCCTTGCTATTTTCGCTAATCTCTTGCAATTGGTATTTGCATTTCTTGCCAAGTTGGTCATTGCCTTTGGTTTTTGAAACCAATTTGCTCTGATATAACTCATTTCATAATTCATAATTCCAACTATCACCAACTCAGGTTTGATTGAATTAAACCCATAATTTATTCAGTTAGAAAATATGCTGTCTCTACACGTGCTAAAATGTTAATTTAAATTAGGTCTGGTGGTTTTGTGGTGGCAATTCCCAACATGTTGTCATCCCAAGTTGTCACATGTTCTACATATTACACTCTAGGTATCTTTCTGCGTCTGCTCTTTAGTTTCGGTATGACGCTACCATGATGTCAACAAACGCACATGGTGGAATATTGCTGCACTTTTATGTTAAGGACACCAGTTCACCAGTTCTGTCTGGCCATGTTCTAACCTATCTTTTGGTGTTTTTTTGCGTTGCAATCTTACGCCAAATGCACATTCAAAGCGGCAGTATTTTATGAATGTTTAATGAGAATGTTGAATATTTTCCCATAGCTTTTTGGCTTGATTTCTTTCAAAATTATGTGAAGAGGGCAATGAGCAACAAAAGAGGATATGACCCCAAAAAATAATTTACTTGTACTATAATTCACTTGTACTATACATATATATATATATGGTACAAGTAAATTACCTGGTATTTGTAAAGTAAAAAAATAAATAAATAAAAACAAAAAAAGGGGAAAAAAACAGGCACAAGAAAGTTAACAAACAGGGCTACCAAGACTTTGGAAAAGTGCTTTAAAAATTACAAATCTGTCACATCCTTTTAAATATGTAATTATGATCATTATAAATATTGTTTTTCCCTAGCCTTTTTCTTTTTTCCCCTAGCTTTTTTTTATTAATTAAATTCTGAATCTACTATTTTCTTGCAATTTGTGGAACAATTCTTACCAAGGTGCTCGATGCCTTTTCCCCCGTTTCCTAACTTGTTGTGAAAGGTGTCTGAAAGCAGCAAAAGCAAAGTGATGTCACTCCAGGTTTCAAAGGGTTAAATCTATTTAGTATCCAGCATTAGAACCCAAAACAAAACAGAAACAAACATATATTTAATTGCACTCACTACTCTTTCAAGAATTTATGATTCAAATTCAGCCCTGAGAAACACATGCAAGCCCATTCAGGCGGAACATTTAAATTTTAAAACCATGTGAGATGCACTGTCGTGACACGCTCTCCAAAATCCGATGAGAAAGAAGTCTAATGGTGCGTTTGCTACGATGACTAAGGACTGATATTTGAGAGAGAGAGGGGCAGATTTTAGTGCTGAGTCACAGCGAGGCTGCTGCTGCTGCTGCAGCACCCTCCCCCACAGCCAACCATACAGCCTGGCTCCATCTCTCATCCTTCCCTCTTTCTCTTCACACACACACACACACTTATATACACACAATTTTTTCTCAGTGTGTTCATCTCTGCCTCTCTTCATCTTTAATATTTTCTGTCTCGCTCAATTTTGACACCTCTAATTCTGTTTATAGCCTGCGCGTTTTGTTTTTCGCCTTGTCATTCTTTCATATATCCCCCCCATTCTCTTCTTCTCCTTCGGCCTCCCACCTTCTTAATTAAGAATGAAATCAGTGAGAGAAGCAGGGGGAGATCAGAGTGCGCAAGCTTGTCTGCTACAGGGTTGATAATGCTGCAGCTAATCTTCTCCTCCACTTGCTGTGTTTTGCTCTCTGGTCGTGAGACCAAGCACAGCTAAAGCCAAGCTCTCCATCCTCTGACTTCCCCCGACACTTCACACACACACACACACACACACACACACACACACACACACACACACACACACACACACACACACACACGCACCTCCCTGCAAACACTACTCTGATTTCAAAGGCCTCCTCTGAAAAGTCAGTAATTCTCTTTAATCGGAGCAAAAAGCCAAAATATAGCAAGCTTTATTGGATAAAAAGACAGTTTTATTCTCTCAGGAACAATATTCAGTTTACTGACTCTTCTAGATTAAAAGTATTTCACCAATTTAAGGTATTTTATTAAAGGTCAACAGATTATCAGCCTGGCTGATTATTGGGACTAATATTTGGCATTTTGCAGATTATCTGTATCGGTACTTTATTTTAATGATCGCCGTTCAAACTAATTATTCCTTTGAAATCTGGACCCGTGTCGGTTTTCTTGTGCCTTGTGCCTTTCGGATGCTATTTGACCCTTTGACATGTGAGCTTGTTCATTTGATCTCTTTTAAAAACATGAGGAAGAAAGGCGATGTGATTAGTAAAAGTTGACTAAAAACTATCAAAAAATTGAAGGATTAATTAAAGACCAAAGAAAGTGTTAACGTGAAAAGAACTTTTACTTCATAAAACCTCGTAGAGCTATTTTTATATGTACATTTTTAATTTTCACTTGACTATAAAAAGTTGCTGGGAACTTGCTGTACATGATGCTAAACATTTCAGTTTTGATACAACATTTGCTAAAGGCATTTAAACAAAGTTTTCTGTTTGAGTTTGTCGTATTCCAAATTCTAAACAGAAAGAATAAGAATGAGAAAGAGATTCATTTTCATTGTAAATACATATTGGTTCCAAATATCGGTTAGCAGTCTCATTAGACTAGTAGACTAGACTAGTAATAATCAGTATCCATATCAGCCCTGAAAAAACAATATCGGTCAACCTGTATATTTAATTATCCTCATACTGCGAAATGACTGTGTCCCACTCACTCCTAAACCCACAAGCCAGAGAACCAAGAACCTGCAGTTTAAAGACTTCATCCAATTGTTTAATCTGGGCCTCTCTGTGGAGGATAAAATGTGACCGATAAGCAGCTGCAGCAGCAGCAGCAGCAGCGGTGCCAGAGGGATGTTTCCTGCAATAAGCTGACAATGCCTGGTTAAGACTGCTGATAACCCTGTTAGACAAAAAATTATATCAGTTGAAAATACTCACAGTATTAATAGAATAGCGTTTAAAATGGGATTAACCTGAATCAAGTCAGAGTAATACTCTCTCACAGATCTGCTTCTGTGGGACAAAGGAAATGTAGATTTTCTTTTTTTTCTTTTTTTTTTTTGAGGAATATGCTGAGTCATTGGAACACATTTGACGTTTTATAAAAAGATCTATGAAAAGATGCTGGATGGCATGACATGTGGCATCAATGTGCATGAACTGGTATCCTCAAAAATGTATCCAAAATCAAAAGTGCATGATTGAAAGTCAAAATAGAATCCATCACAGGATACAGCAGAGAGTAGAACGGGAGCCGCAGCCTTCATCTGTCAAGCTCCTCTTCTGTGGAACCATCCTCCAGTTTCAGTCCAGGAGGCAGAAACCTTCTCCATAATTAAGAGTCTACTTAAGACTTTCCTCTTTGATGAAGCTTATAGTTAGGGCTGGCTCAGGCTTGCCTTGAACCAGCCCCTATTTAGGCTGATATAGGCCAGTCTACAAGGGGTCTTCCTGTGATACACTGAGCTCCTCTCTCCTTCTGTCTCTTTCTTCATCTGCAGACATTAATGTCCTATTACTGCACATCACTCACTTGGCCTCTTCTCTGGAGCCTTTGTGCTCCCTTGTCTTGTGCATGCCCCCATCTAAGTTTAGCATGCTAACATGCTAAACTTAGATGGGGTAAATTGCTCAGGTGTACCTGCTAAACTAAAGCATGTTACAACTGTCATTGTGAACCTTTTATAGGGTCTTATAATCCACGATTTTACAGAGGAATTTTGGATTTAAAACATTCAGCTGATGATCCGCTCAACTTTTGAACTTTTTTTTAACCTGAAATACCACCTCATAAAAGTGTAAAAACTTTTTTTGCAGTAAATGGGAGTTTGTTTTTTTTTTATTGACGTGATTCCATTAGGCATATTTTACGTTCAGTTTGTGCAGTTTGAGGGTTAATGGAAGCTCCTTTGACCTACTGTCAAAGCGGCGGTGTCTGAAGAGTTCGGAATGAGAGCGGGCTGGGACCTTATTTTGAAAACCTGATCTTACATGGTTTCTGTGGCCTGCCTCAAACAGAGCAACAGTCCTTGGTGTCCATCCTTTCCTAATTTGGTTCATTATCCTCCTGTAATATTGTTTTATAGGAGAGTGAATGAATTAGGGACCTGTAGATTCATTCTCCTCACTTTGTCCACACACACACACACACACACACACATCTCAGCACACAATACACACACGAACCCCCCTCGCAGACAAACATGGAGTCAGTACACACTCTCACACACTCCCCCCTCTCTTCTCCTCTCCTCTGGCTCTCCTCACCAAATGGATTTTTCATGCAGAGTTATCATTATCATTAATTTAGGAGACAGGTTCGCTTCAGAGCAATTGAAGACACATTTGTTACAGTGCCAGGCAGAGACAGAGGCTGGAGGAGAGGGGAGGGGGGGCATTCCCACGCTGCTGAATCCACAGACGAATCGGTGTGGACGTGCTGAGAAAACATCAGTCTGTCTGATTGTGTGTGTTTCTCTCAGTAATAGACCAGAAATACAAACCTCCAGCCATGTGGTTAAGCTTTAACAGGGACTCTGTTTCTGTGTAAATACCAGTGCTCATGCAAAACACTGTTGAAATAGTCTTTGCAGCTGAGTGACAAATGCCGCCGATTGCTTCTGTGCAGGGTCAAGCTGTGTTTTCCTCTGAATAGCAGACAGAAAATGTGATGAATGACAGACTTGGCTGATGTTCAGGAATTGATATGTGGGTCTGAGACAAAAGTGTCCAAACAACAAGTATGGCCTTAAAGGACAAGGCTGGTGATATTCTATATCTAGGATACTTAACTTGCTCAGCTTGGGGGCCACTTTTGCAAAATGAAATTGGCTAGGGGCCAGTTGCAGCAGTCCCACACATGTTGCTAGGATTTCGAGGACGTTTTGAGGATTTTAGGACATTACTAAGCTTTTAGGAGAAGTCTAGGATTTTCAGACGTTTCTAGGATTTTAGTAAATTTCTCTGATTTTGGTATGTTTCTAGGTCTTCAGGACATTTCTAGTATTTTAAGATGTTTCTAAGAATTTAGGTTGTTTCTAGGTTTTTGGATCATTTTTAGGATCTCTGAACGTTTTTAGGATATTAGGACATTTTTAGGATTTTATGACATTTTTAGGATTTTATGACATTTTTAGGATTTAACGACATCACCTGTAAGGCGGTCTGTCGCAAATTTCAGTTGCATTTTTCATTTTTCAATCAACTTCTTAAATTAGCCTTTGATTATGTACTGACCCGCCATCTAATTGCGTAGAAAAAAATTGGTGCAAGGCCAAACTTACTTGCCCTGAACAATAGACAACAATGGAGCTCTGTGACCCAGAAGAACAGTATGTGCCAGGCTACTTGTTTGTCTTTGGGCTATTTATGGGGCTTTTAATTAAACATAAGAAATGGTCACCAACCTTCAGACCTTGGTGGTAAAGCTTCTGCCATGGAAGAATTTAAACTTCATAATAGGCCTTCATAATGTGCAGATTTCTCTGGATTCTCTTAATCTTTTGATGATATTAAGAATTGTAGATGGTGAACTCTTCCTTGCATTTGTAGCCCAGCACAGTATCCATCCTTGCTTATGAACTGGGCCCTTTGAGGACGCTCCTTTGTACCTAATGGTGAAACTACCATCTTTTATAAGTACAGCCTGTTTACCTGTGGGAGGTTTAAAGAAACACACACACACAAAATCACATTCAGAAAAAAATCAATAGTTTATCAGTTTGAACATTAAATATCATCTTTGTACTGTATTTATTTGAAGGATTTTCAGATATTTTCATTCTGTTATTATCTATGTTTTACACAAATTCCCAAATTTTTATAACATGGGTTGTGATTAAGGTTTAAAGTTAGGCATGGCAGCTTTGAGTGATGGGTGGGTGTCGTCCCTTGACAAGTTGCTACAACACTGACAATGTTGGTTAGGTAGCATAAAGATGGTTTAATCCTAGATCCACAGAGTATAGGTGTAGCCATATGCTACTTCAGTGTGTTTTCAGTTCATGAAAGGTAATTGTAACATTTTGGTCACCTACAAAAGTCTGCTTCAGCATTTGGTTGTACTAAAAGCCCCCCTAAGGAGCTGATATTATTTTCATTATTTTTCAGTTGGTACATTTTGTGTTAATGGTTTTAAACTTGTTTTTTGTAAGCAAAAAGTAGCATTACTACTTTTAACCATAACTGTAAATGCACCATGCTAACGAAGCTAGCAGGTCTTATTTGGGTTAGCATGTCCCAATTTCTGGCTCCAAAAATACAAGCTTGCAACAGCCAAAATGCCAAACTCGAGGCTTCAAAATGGGAGACCACAAAGCAATGGGTGATATCACGGCAGCTCTGTCCATACAGCCAAAGTTACAACTAATCAAAATACCGCAAATTAATTGACACAAAGAGGCACTGAAGGGTCTGGCAGGCCCAATTTGACTCATTAGCAATCCTTCTGCATCTGCTCTTTACATTGCGCAATGCTGCAACCATGATGGCAACACAACCACATGATGGGATGACGTTGCATGTGGTTATATTTAGGTGACAGATGCATATGGCAACCAATGCCAGGATGTCAACAAGCGCACATGCTGGCACTGATGGTTAGGAAAAGGGGAATGACCCAGCTAGAAATTTTTGGTTCTAAAAACATTCGTAGAATAATAATAGTAGTAATATTTTCAGTGGCTTTTCTTCATGTTCCCTGAGTGTTGTTTTTAAATTTTGAGCAACATTCTCTATAAACATAAAAAAAAAAAAAAAGTTGTGTTTTTTTCAACATATCATATTTTATTAATTCATTAATCTCAGGCCTCAACAACAATTCTGAATGTTGCTTTGAAAATGTTCTCATAATGTAACATTGTGGGAGCTTTTTTTAAAAAAGAACATTCTATGATCTGTCACCTCTCAACATCCTCAGAATGCCACATCACATCTTAGTCAGCATTTAACCTTAAAGGAACATTATTTGAAAGGATAAACATCCTTAAAACGTTCTTTGAACATAATACGATACAATACAATACAATACGCTACGCTTTATTGAGCCCGTAGAGGAAATTTGTGTTGGACTCAGTGCTGCACAGATAATGCCTCCACACTTACAAAAAGCCTCCTTTTGCATCTGCATTAAAAACTGCTGCAGTGGCAGGTGAGAATACAGCCGGACAGAACTGGTTGCAATGTTGTTATACCCCAGAGGGTGGCTGGGCAGCACCTGTCGCATTCACATGAGATACAGCATGATGGCATCGGGTTGAAATACTGCTGATAATGACGTGTGGGCCAGATTAGATTAGATTTTTAAAAAAAAAACAATATTGCAACTTGTAGGTAACATTAGCAAACAGGAAGCAAACACCGGACTCTCGTATGAAAGTCCAGGGTTTGTTGGCCCACACATCATACCGGCAGTATTTGAACCTGCTGTATCACATACGGTTGCGGCAGATGCTGCCATCCAGCCATCCGTGAGGGTATAATATCCCAATTGGTTCTGTCCGGCTGTATTCTCACTTGACACTGTCCAATGGTATTTCATGCAGATGCAAAAGGTGGCTTTTAGGGTCTTAATCTTACACCAAAAGCGCTGCCAAAGTTACAGTATTTGATGACTAAGGACTAAGAGCAGGTGGTTACCACAGACGCTGACACATGAACCACTGAGATTTGATTAGTCATGGTGGTTGTGACAAGTCAGAGTGCTTTGGATTCAAATGATAGTGAAAAAGTTTCCATGTTCAGTATAATATCTGCTGACCAGGAGACCAGTCTAGTGAGCAGTGACAGTGCGAGGTTTGTTTTTCTGGCGTATGGCCTGGTTTTATTCTGGTGCCTTAATAAAATTAGACCTATTAGGTTGCAAAATCCCAAATATCCTGTGAAATTAAATGTCAGTTGCATCATTTCAGGACAATTCTGCATTCGCTGGTGGGTCTGTGTCAATATATAAAAACTGATGTAACCATGAATCATCCACGGGTTGTTGCATGTACATGTGGCCGGTTAATGAAACATACAACAAAACATCTGGAATATTCAACTGCTGCACGTGCAGCTACCCATTATAACAAAGACTTTTAGAAGTCTCTCTCTCCCTCTCTCTTTGACAGATATCTATTAAAAGCTGCTGCTGACGTCAAAAGTGTCCGCCATCTTTGACGAGAGCTGCACTGCCCCCCCCCACACCCACCCCTCATTGAAGAAGAAGTGAGGAGGAATCAGCCGACGCGCAGTGCCTTTGCAGCATCCCGGTCATATATACAGAGAGAGGCTGCTATCGCTTAGCTGTTGATATACATTTCCTCCCATACTGACTGCGGGGCTCCGACAACAGGCACAGGTAAGACTGGAGACATTTTACACTCGAGTTTTAACATTCATCTCGCCGAAGCTGGCTGTTTTTTATGCGGTAAAGGAGCGAATGAAAACGTTGGATGACTGCTTGTTGAGTTATTTGCTTTGCTTTTAGGTTTGTTTGGTGGTATTTTTGTTAGTGGGGAGAGAAGGGTGATGGAAGGAGAGGAGGAAGGCAATGCGTGACTTCTCGAGTGATAAATCTGGAGCGCGCAGTGGGCTGCTGAGAGAATGGATGCGGTGTGCTATAATGCGTATATTCCATGTGGGCGTTTTCGGTGGTTCAGCACCTTGGACAGGGCGTATTTGTGGGGGTTTAGCACCTCGGACAGGGCATTTTTTGGGGGGGGGGGCTCAGCACTTCGGACAGCGCTACAGTGGGGGAAAACAGAGGAGGTGAGCTGGGAGTCTCAGCAACTCGATGCTGTCTGAGTCCAGCATCTCTCCAGCCATTTTACAGCCGATGGTTTTCTTCCAAATTGGTGTCGTGGCTGACTGACTGAGAGCCTCGTTTCAGTCATCGGAGCTGAGACACGCAGCAGGTAGACTGCTGATGTCGCAGCAAGACGGTGAACAACAAGCATGACATTCAAGGGGTTAAAAATCAACGCTGATTGGAACATAGGCTGATTGCGGCGGTCTGATGAGGAGAATGTCATGTTATAGTAAACTGCGCCATGGTGGAGGAGTCGGTGGGAGGAGGGTAGCCGATATAAACAGGGGAGGGGGGGTAGATGCATGATCCAGCTCCGTGAATGCGTCGCTTCTTTCCTTCCTTCCTTCCTTTCTTTCTTTCTGTCTTTCTCTAACGCAGTGTCTTTGCATCACAAATCCACGGCTCGTTGACGTGACGGAGGCATGAAGGGAGATCGAAAATATCCCGCTGGTGAAGGCGGGGGCGGGTAGGGGAGGGTTTCAGGCGGGTAATGGGGATGAAGAAGAGATTCGGGGAGGACCGCGGTGAAACCCGCACTATGACAGCCTCGCTCCCCATCACCAACACCACCACCCCCTCAGGATCCATTCACCCAGCCAAATCACTGTCAATGAGCCCTGCACGCGCTGTCTGTCAATCACCCGTGGCGCACGATGCCCAGGTGCTAATTTGTACCCACATGCGCCAGTGTGTACCCGTTTTGAGTGCTGCATATATAGCCCAAGCCACGCACACACAACAAAGGCTATATTGCAAAGACAAGAGTCCACGTAGACCCTATATTTCAGGGGCATGCAGGGTTGGACTAGGGTTAGGGTTTTCCTAATTGTCCCTGCATTTGCTGTGTAATGAAACTGATTTAACCCCTTCACTAGAAGACTAGGTGGATTCCTGCAGGTTATTGGCGCTCTCCGGTTGCCTTTGGGTATTAGAGGCACTATATAAAAAATGTGCCCTGCCTTAGGGGAGAAACACTCGATGTCTGGATTGTGTGTTGACGCCCCTGTGCTGCATGTCATGAGCAGACTGCTGCGAGAGGTACCCGAGCCTTGTGATGCACAAACAGAGATGATAGTTGGTTGTCCTGAGCTCTGACGATGCGGCAGATCAGATATGGGAGTCTGTTGGTTTGTGGCGCACCTGGAATTATTTTATATGAGCACACGTGGTGTTAAGCTTGGGTGATGGCAGATGCTGTCAGTGCATGCATGGTGAAATGTTTGCCACTTGACTGTGCCATGAGGGTTACAATTACCAACAGATGTCCTCGCATTCCTTTAGTGTTTTTTTTAAAGAAGAATAGAAGAATAGCCTACATGCTTGAGCCACTGCACTGATGGCTGTGAGTTTATCACAATGGCACATTACACCCCCCAGTGTACAAACCCCCCAACACCCCCCCCCCCCCCGCCATGGATGCTCCAGTTGCCATGACTGCTATACCATGTCGCGTTATGCGGCTTGCACTGTTTGGACTGCAGAGAGGGAGAGACAGAAACAGGGAGGGGGTGGTGATGTTTGGGGGGGAGGGGAGGGGTGTCAGGCCTTTACTGCACACACAGTGTGAAGGGGCTGCTGCTGCTGCTGCTGCTGCTGGAGAAATGGTGACTCACGACACCATCACCATGCGCTGATTGTTTCTCAGAAACACTCTCGCCCTTTGTTCGTTTCACATGGCTGCTTTGACGCCTGCCTGCACCGTTCTGAGCTACAGCGAGTATGATCGATGCTTGTGATCACTGATGGTTGCGCAATGCGTGTTTTCGTGCAGGTGCAGGTTTCGTTTGTTTCCTTTTCACCAACATCTGTCTGTCTGATTCTAGCCAGTACTGATAATCAGCCGTAAGGACGCACAAAAAGACTGAGAAATGCAGACCAGCGTCGTGCTCTCTAGAGTTTTTATGGTTTAAAAGGTCCTTAACAGGCCCCACCACTCACCTCAAGTCTACATATGCATAAGCAACAACACACATTAACCTCATCCTGCAGCCACATTAACCTGGAGCGGCATCACTTTGCTTGTGTGCTTTCAGATATCTTTTACAAGTATTCAAACCTTTGAACCCTTTCAGAAACATAGGAGAAAAGGCAATGGGCAACTTGGTAAGAAATATTCCGCAAATTGGAAGAAATTAGTAGATTTAGAAAATGATTTTAAAAAAAGGTCAGGGGGGATGTCTAGGGAAAAAAGAAAAAAACTAGGGAATAATATAGGTATTGCTAATTGTCTTAATAACATATTCGAAATCATGTTATTGAATTATTTTAATTTTTAAGCCCTTTTTGCAGGTCATTTTATTTTTACAAAAATCTTTTTCTTTTTTTTTGATTTATATATTTTTTTAAACTAATTTGCAGGTAATTTTCTTTTTCTTTTTACTCATGAATTGCCAATTTTAATTTTTAATTGTTTCTGTCAATGCTCATTGCTTTTACTCCATGTTTTTGAAAGAAATCCAGTCAGTTTGCTCATGTTTCAAAGGACTAACCCTCTCTCAAATGAAATGAAACAGACCATCACCTTTAACAGTTTTAGTTGGACCTTCTCGGTTGATCTTTGGCATTTCTGGAAGCATCTGTCTGAGCTGCTTATCGGCTGAAGTCTTAGTATTTGTAGGCCGTCAGAAATTCTTCAAATCAAACACCTTCAGTATTGCTTCATCTTGTCAGACTACACTCTTAGAAATAAAGGTTCCAAAAAGGTTCATCCTAAAGAGCTGAGGTTCTACCCAGAACCATTTGCTTATTAAGACTTTTTTTTTTGAAGGAGAAGAAAGGGTTCTTTGTAAAAGTGATCCTTTAAGAACTAAGGCCTTGGTTAATGGAAGAGTGATCTATAGGTAATGTAGTCAATAGCTTTTTTTAGAGAACCTCTGGGTCGTGTCTAGATTAAACCCATGGAATATAAAAGGGTTCTCAGTAGAACAGACTGGATGGGTTCAAGATGAAACCCTTGGACTATAAAAGAGGTCCCAGAAGAATCCATTTGGTGAGTTTTAGATGAAACCCTTGGACTATAAAAGGGTTCTTGAAGAATCCAGTGGGTAAGTTCTAGATGAAATGTGCAGAATATGAAAAGGTTCTCAATAAAGTCCCCTAAATGGGATTCTATATAACACAATGGAATTTGAATAAGAAGGTTAAGAGGTTTTTTGATAGAGCCTCCTGAGAGAGTTCTGGGTGGAACCATCATACCATAGAAGAGTTCTCTGTAGAACCTCTTGTAGCAGCTTCTGGGTGGAAACTTTAATAGGTGGTTCTAGGTATTACCCTTTATGTTGGGTTCTATGTAGATCCCTCAGATGGGGTTTCAGTTGGAATTCTCAATAAAAGGTTCTACAAGGAACCAAAAAGATTTCTCCTATGGGACAAGCCAAAGAATCCTATATGGCTCTCATTGGTAACTTCATTTCTAACGCCAACTACCCAGCGAGGCAGTCGCTGATCACAAAACGCTGTTTGGGCCTGAATCCAACCTCAGCGCAGGAGATACAAAACCATCATTCTTTGCTCAAGGGCACTTAAAAATGCCCTTGAGCAAAGACCCCTGCCTGGCTGCCTCTGCTGTGTAGCGCTGTGGATTGGGGGTGTGAGCTGAACACCCTGCTGCGGTTTGTTACTCGCCGTCACGGTGCAGCTCAGATTTGAGCTGCATGACAAACAGAATCATCCTCGTGGATTCAGCAGAGCTTGTTCTGCAGCTGACGCAGTACTAACTGTGAGATGCCGCGGATAATAAACGCCACGTGCGAGTCCAGTATGCTGCTGTTTCTCCGTTTTTCTGTCCAGTGCTGTCCATTCTTGGTTCATAGTCCAGATTCTGAGGAGACACAGCTGTTCTGTGTGAGGAGGGGTGTGTCTGCGTCTCGGAGAACAGGCGTTAGTTATTTTTCAGGATATTTTATCATTTCTGTGCAAAGTCACTCTGCCCTGGAAACTGTGGGGCAACTGAGATGGGAACTGGAGGATTGTAGATTTGAGGCATGGTGGTGCGCACACACACACACAAACAAATAAACAAACACACAAACAGAGGTCCAATTATAGTAGTAGAATATACAATAAAGACATGAATAAACCTGAGTTTAGACCAAAGCTCTTAATTTTATTCTAAAAATGATTACACAAGTTTTTGTGTGTAAAGAAAAAACAAAAAAAAAAAAACATTGCATCGACACGTAAACTATTTATTAGTTAAATAATTGACTGTATATTGCAAAACTTACTTTAATAATGGATTTGAAATTCATGTTTAATTACATGCATCATATATGTATATATATTTACCCTTAAAGGTTGACATATGTGGAAAATTATTAATGGAATCTACAATATGCCCATATGAGAAAACCTTATATGAGAAAAGTCAAAGTTGAAATATATATTTGGAACAAATATATAAATATCAAGTATGTCCATACATGTAAAGTCATATGCCTTTATAAGTATTTCATATTATGAATGCATTTGCAGCCATATAACAGATTTTTGTATGGAAAGAAAAGACTTAAACTTTGTTTTTGACTGAACCATGTGGTCTTTTTCATCACAGTCTGACTTTAGCTTTGAAGAAACAAATATTACAGACACTTTAGCTTACACGTGATATGATATTTGTGGCAGATCCGATTTTTGAGAGCATTTGAAACAGAGCAAACTACAAATACAGCAAAAAATATTACAAAATACATGACACAACAAAAAAAGATTATATAAATCTACTGTATTAGGACCTTACAAGTTACCATAACACTCCATGCCTCAAAGGAAACATTGGACTTTTTGGGAAACAAGTTTATTGTAATTCTTGCTGAGGGTTACATAGCTTAGCTTAGACTGGAAACAGTGGGGAACCATTTGACATGTCTTCTCCTGGTGTATCAAAATCCAAAGTAAGAAAGTGGATTTTTGTTTGTTTTTTTTTTAAATTTTTTTTGACAGAGTGGCTAAGCCATGTTAGCTGTTTTCAGTCCTTAAACTAAGGTACTGTAACCAACTCCCTCTGGTAGCTTCATAGAGATAAGGGCTGAGCTAACTCAATACTATCTGCTAGCTTGGTTAGCATGGTGCTACATGGTTAAAGTTGTTGGAGTGGCTCAGGGGTAGAGTGGGTTGGCCTCTAATTGGGAGGTCAGTGGTTCGATTCCTGGCTTGGCAAACTTTTCCTGTACATGAAACAGGAGAGCAGAGCTGTGACATAGAAGAAAAACAGCATAACGTCTGGAGTTACTTGAAGAAAAAGGCAGAAAGTGTTCATTTCTCCCCAGTGACTGTGAGATATATGAGAGCAATAGCTGAGCGGCAACAAAAATGGCAAGTCAGGGTGAAAGGCAGGGCTGAGCTTTGTGTCCAGTCAGCCCTCGTGGGATGACCTCTCGCTGTCTCTGAGACACTCTGAGAACAACAACGCAGAGACAAAATGGCTGCTGCCGAGGCCTCCGAGCTGTGACGAAGCACGGAGGAAGATTGTTGTGGTGCGTTGCTTTGCTCACCAGACCACATCATACAGTTTGACTGTTACAGGCGACATCTCTTTTCTTCTTTCAGACGCCTTTCACAAGTATTTCAAGCTTCGAACCCACAGCAAATTGGTGCAGTTTCTTTTAAAAACACAGGGGAAAGAAAAGGCAATGAGTGACTGGGTAAGAAATATCCCACAAATTGCAAGAAACTAGTAGATTTAGAAAATTATTTTTAAAAAGCTAGGGGAAATGGAAAAAAAGCTAGGGGAAAACTAAATGTATAATTTTCATAATTACTTATTACTTAAAAAAAGAAAAAGCTTCTTTTCAATATTTTAACCAATTTTCAGGTAATTTCCTTGTCCTTTTAATTAATTTCTTGCTAAATTTTGGGTAGTTTCTGCTTTTGTTGCTCATTGCCCTTCTTCCCATGATTTTGAAAGAAACCAAGCCAATTTGCACTGGTTTCAAAGGGTTAAGTAAGCAGCAATAGTTGCTTATTTCAGTCGTTTTTAAGAGAAAGAGACAAAGTGTTATTGGTTTTATTTTTTATTTTTGGATGGAATGACGTGACTGCATTATGTAGGGGCGGTAAATGGTTCATAACGGAGGCAGGTCACAGATATGAGGAGCATACTGTAACCATCGTGACTCTCTTCAGTGCTCGCACTAAAGCATGACTTCTCTAAATTTAGTTTCCTTTATCTTACCTCCGTTGTGCTCTCTCACAGAAGCGATATGACAGCTACAGAAAGTTCATTTCATCTCCCCAGTGATGCTCTCGCTTTAGAGCTTTTCTGGAACCAAAAATAATAATTAAAAAAAAAACAACTCCATCTTTTTACCTTTTAAAGGCACATTTCTGAGCGAGTTATGTGTGAAGCCGCTCCATGGCGCTGACAGCCACCGTCATCATTCTGCCATCTGTCCTCTCTGCCGCTCTCACAGGCTCACATTATCATTCTTTTGATTAATGGAGAGAATACAGGCCGCCAAAATGAAAGTGATGAGAAAGAGATGGAGTGAGAGAAGGGAGGGAGATGGAGAGACAGAAAGTGGAAACGTGGAGAATCAATATAAGCAGGAAAAATTTGCAAAATTCTTGCCAGGTGGAGTCGATTAAAGAAATGCTGCAAAAATAAATTGTTTATATAGAGAAAGTTAACCTTTTGAGACCTAGGCTAATTAATTTAATTGAATAATTTATTTTTTCAAACACACAGGGAAAGGCAATGTAAACTTCAGAAGAAATCATCCAAAAATTAGCAAGAAATTATTATAAAGCACAAAAAATTACCTGAAATATTTCCACCCCCCCCCCCCCAAAAAAAAAACACAAAACAAAGAAAGTAAGTTTGAAAAAAACAAGCAAACAAACAAAAAGAAAAAACAACAACGAGGAAGTGACCTGAAAAAAACATCTTAAAAATTAAAGTAATTTTGTAAAAATATTTTTAAATAATTAGTCATGAATTATAGTTATTCTTACATTTTTCCCTAGCTTTTTTGGAAATTCAGTTTTCTAAATCTACTTATTTCTTGCATTTTTATCAAGTTACTCATTGCCTTCTTTTCCAGTGTTTTTTATAGCGAACCTTTTGAAATTGCCTTGATTTCTTTTAAAAATATGTCGAGAAGGCAATTAGTCAAAGACAAAAAGACATAGCCCAACCACCCCCCATCCCCCACTCCTCAAAAAAGAATGGTAAAAAAAGTGTGTGTGTGTGTGTGTGTGTGTGTGTATTATCCCAAAAACATAGAAAAAATTATTTCACCGAATTATACAATTTTTTTCAAGTACTTTTCCCAAGTCTAGTTTGTGAACGTTCTCTTTTCTTTTCCTTTTTTTTCTTTTTTCCTTCTCTTTTTCTTTCTTGCCTTTTTTTGACAAATTTCAGGTACATTTTTTTGTTTAATGTTACAAAATTGCTATACATTTTAAAGCACTTTCTCAGGTAATTTCTGAACTTTCTTTCTTTCTTTCTTTCTTTTTTGCTAATTTTGGAGTACTTTTTTGTACTTTTTTGGTAATTTCCCACTAATATTGGTGAGAAAAATATTCCACAAATTGGAAGACATTAGTAGATTTCGATGCTAATTATCAAAATAACATTTGAAATTATGTTATAGAATTAATTCAATTTTTAAGCACTTTTTTCCAGGTAATTTCTTTAGGTAAAATCAAGATATATCAGAAATACCTTTGCTAATGTGTGCCCAATAATACGTTTTAGCTCTCAGATTTTACTATGAGCAAGCTAATATTTCAGAGTAGAGTCACTTGTATGTGTGTGTGCATAGAATATGATACTCTATTTTAACATTGATCTTCAAACATATCACTTTCACAACTTTATTGTGAACCATGCCTGTGCAGCTAAAGCTTCCATTTCCAGCATAAAAGAACGTATAGCCATCTTATTCCTGCATCAGCGAACCATAAAGTCACCAATTAATCTGCTCAGCTCGACATGAATATGCCCCCTGCCCCCTGCATTACATGGCAGTGTGTGCTCAGGTGCGGGCACAATGGCACTGTATCAGTCTTGTGCAAACATGACACAGTGTGGAGTGCACAGATGGTTTCATTGAGGGATCAGTGGAGTGTAATGTGGTGGGTTTTGGTGAAGCTGTTGCTGTAGGTCTGTGTGTTGGTAATTTATGATGCTGCAGTGCAGCTGACCAGGGCTGTTGGTGCAGGTCAGCCTCTGCAATGCTTCTATAGCAACCTCAAACAGAAGGGGCTGTAAAGGACAGAGAGGATATTTGACACATTGATTCAGGTTTTAACTGCATTATATAGAACACATTACAATGTCAGGACTGCACGCATTTAAGAGCCTAATGGCATGCATGGTGTGATGTATAATGCATCTGCTTTGCTTTGACTTTGTTTTTAGCCTTACAGTCGCTGCCTGTTGGCTTTCATTCTATAATTGATCATTTATTCTACTTAGAATGCATCCATAGCATACTAGCATTAATGTCAGTGTATACAGTGTATGTAATATCTCAAAATGCCTTATGGGGAATACACAGTATCAATATTATTGATTTCTTTTGACTGACCTTCACACTAGGTGGTCAAAAATGCCCCCTGCAGCATTTAATGTAGACATTAAATTATATATATATAATATATGTTTTTTTTTTTTTTTTTTTTTTTTAAGGCAACAAACGGCAAAATGTGCCTCTCTTTCAATGCTTCTACATAGTAAACTAAGCATTTTTGGATTTTGGACCAAATTCAGAATAAGACAATATGCTTGGGCCGTATCACAGTATTATGGTATAGCAGCATATTCAGATATCTGTCATAAATACAGGTGCTCCTCTTTCTGTTAAACTCATTGTAATAGTGCACAGCATGCACCACCCGTGGTGCTGCCTAGCGGCTGACACGCATGGGAGCTCGTTTGTGTGTGGTTTGCCCGTTTTGTTTGATTTTTGTTTCATCACCACTGGAGCTTAGTCTCCGGTCTCGACTGGTGGAACAGGAGGCTGAGCTGAAAGACACAGCGACACCTAGCGGTGGAGGGAGAAGTTACAGGACTGTAGACAGCCGGTGGCCAGCAGGCAGAGAGAGAATGCTGGGAATAACAGCATGTTTTTACATCTAACTTGGTGAATTTAGGATTTATTTGGACTAAACTAGAGTTTGTGATTGTTGGAACAGTCGACTTACTATCTAGAATGCTAACAAGAGTAACCAAGACGGTTAGCATGAGTTTTATTTAGTTTCCTTTGAGTTTGAATGAAGTGTGTTTTATGATGAGTTAACAAGGCAATTAAGCCTCATCAGTCTACTGTGACAGAGAGAAAGTTAAATACAAAACGTGTACAGTTGTATTCCTCAGTTTAATAAGAGAAATAGGTGTGAGAAATTTACTTTTATCAACATTTTGAGGGTTTCTATTGTGTATTTATTAGTCTGAAAGACTGAAACTAAGTAGCACATTCGCCGTTGAGGGTGTGTTAGCACACACCAAGTGAAAACAGTTTTTCCATACGCTGGTGAATTTTGAAATCTGGCTCTATTTACTTTCATAACATGTCTATGCTCAGACTATTGGAGAGAAAATATGAGCAAATTTGTTTGTATTTAATTTGATAAAGTGTTTCCATTGCAGTTTTGCGAAATGTGGCTTTTTGGAATCACTGGAAACGACACCTCATGTGAGCATAAAAACTTTTTTTGCGATAAATGGGACTTTTTTCGAAATGGACATGTTTCCATTATGGTTTTTTTTTATGTTTTTATTGGTTTATTTGACAGAAACAATGCAATGAACATAGTAACAAGTTCAAGAACAACGTTGTTATGTCTTCAGTTTCAATAGCGCAATTTGCCAACACCCCTCAGCCCAGTGCTCAGAACCTCCCTCCCCAGAGACACGTTTATTACCTTGAGGCTATCACAGGTGACATTTGGCAAGCAAAGCATGTAGGGAGGGGTGCTTGCAGGCTGTCAGTAAAACTGAAAAGAGAAAGAGTGGTTTCAGATGGGGGGTGGCTGCAGCTCGGATGAACATATGACCAACAATTAACCAGGCAATTTCTGTACAGGCCTCTGCAGCCTGTTCCAAATAAGAAGCACAACCTCTCATGTTTAACGATGCTTTAAATGTCAGGATGGAGAGATAAGACCGCTCTCTGGGTGAAAAATGCAGCAGATGTCCTTTTTAATATCTGCCTGTTCACACAAACGCAAAATTCCTGATGTTTTGGTGATGCTATATGGAGAACTGAAACTGATAAAATCAAAAATAAATAACTTTTTGCCTGTTGGTTGATTGCCATCCTCATGGCCTGCCCCCTCATTTTGCGTAATGAGGTGAAAATGCATGTGTAAATGTCAGTGGAAAAGAGGGAGGTAAATACGTCTGAGGAAATAAATGGAGGGGGACTTAAATAGGGAAAATAATACATAAATAAATCCAGAAACGATTACACAAATAAATAAATGAATAAATTAAATAAATGAATGAATAAATATGTGAAATGTAAAATAAAATGGGAAGTTTATATGCAAAGTGGAAAATGATACATAAAAAAATAGGCAAATAAATATGAAAATGAATAAACTGATAAATAAAATGGAAAAATAAATGGGAAATTAAATAAATATTGTCATTTTTGGCAGTCATTTATTTATTGACACGTATTTATTTATTTATTCTTTGATTTTGTCAGTTTCAGTCCTTCATAATGCTACTGTAACACATCGTTAAGGCCTAATCTGACGTCTTTGATTCGTCCTTTGGTCAGCTGTTTAAGTGAATTTGTACAGTTGGGGATGATGACACAAGAAGAAAGAATTCCATTCAGTGATCCTGAGATTTATTTCACTGTCGAACAGTAAATGAGTCTGTTCTTCAGCCTCGGCCACGGGCCTTGGTCGCCAGGCCACTGCAGTGCCACACAAGAGCCTGTTCAATATCTGAGAGGTCATAAAAACAAAGACATTAAAAAGCAATTAGGTGCAGCCAGAGGATGAGAAATACCTTCTGACAGAATACGCTCATCGTAAAAATACCTCATTTCGCTTCTGCTGCTGTCTTTATCTGCTCCAGAAGAACTGTAGTATATATAATTAAGTTTTGTGAATATGGAATATGCTTAATTAACATTTTATCTGTATGTAGTACAAATGATATCAATGTTTTTTAATGAGACACCTGGACATTTAGACTTTTTTTCTGGTGACCAAACCAGGTATTTTTTAACAAGACGTCGGGTTATTTAGGAGACATTTTTTTATAAACAAAACCAGGTATTTTTAATGAGACATCAGGACATTTAGCAGGTGTTTTTCAGGTGATAAATCCAGGTGTTCTAAATGAGACATCTGGAAATTTGGCAGTTTCGAGTAAGAATTCAGGAAATTCAGTAGATGTTTGCTTGTGACAAAAGCAGGTATTTTTAATGAGAAATCAGAATATTTAGCAGGCGTCTTTCTGGTGACAAATCCAGGTACTTTTAACAAAATGTTGAGACATTCAGGGCAGTACATGAGTAAAAATACCTAATTACCTTCCATCACTGCCTGTTAGCAACCACCTTTTTTATAGTCATAGCTTGTAGGTTCACAGCGGGTTATTTACTGACGTATTTTATGTCCTACAAAAGAACGTAAAAGCCAGTTTGTGTTAACCACAGACCTTATTTCAGGCTTCTAACCAAAAACTTACTTAAAAATACCCCTTTGACTTTAACAGGAGGGAAACGAAGGTGCTGAAATGCATTTTCAGATTTTAGGACTCATTTCCGCACCACTATATACAAAGTCAGCAATGATTGTTTGCCCATCTGGAGAGACCAGGACTAAACTGCTCTGTCACTGTGCTGAATACTGATTTACAGCCTTATTTCCTTATTTTTATTTTGTTTACTTTCTTTTCTTCACTTCTTTGTACAGAACAGCTGCATCAAAAAAGCACCTCAGTCTGCACCACTGAGATGCTCTTGTCTGTCCGTCTATTGTCCCCTCTGCTGTGCTCGTCCCTTGTTTCCACGGAGCAGGGCGCTGGCTGATAAGGAGCCATGCAGCAGGAGAGGTGCTGCACGATAACTGGCCAACTGCACAGCAGTTTTTACACCCTTTATTGTCCTCACCAAGAAAAAAAAAGAGAGAATTTCTCATTTTATGAGAAAGAGAAAAAGACGTAATACTATGAGAATTAAGACATAATTTATTGATTATAAACTTGTGCTATTTCAAGAAAAAGATATTATAAACATATTACGAGAAAAGGTCATTATTTAATCAGAATAAAGTCATGCTATTTAAAAAAAATGTCATAACATTACAAGAAAAAGATTCAACTTAATGAAAATAAAGACATACTATTTCAAGAAAAAAATGTGATATGAGAAAAAGACGCAATTAAAGAAGAATTAAGTTGTACTATTTGAAGAAAAAACACATTAGAAGAATAAAATCATAATTTAATGCGAATTATGCAAAAGTTTTACTATTTCAATAAGAGGTACTATTATGATAATACAGTTGAAATGTAATGAGAATAAAGTGGTACTATTTCAAGAAAAAAACATAATATGAGATTATGTAATTTAACAAGACAAAAGTCATACCCTTTTATTTTAAGGAAAAGACATGTCGAGTAAAAGAGAAAGTGAAGTTTCGAGAATAAAGTTGTAATTTAATAAGACTCAAGTCATAGTCAAGTAATATTACTAAAAAAGTTGTAACTTAATGAGAATGTAGTCCTATTATTTCAAGAAAATATGTCATAGTATGGGAAAAAGTCATAACTGAATGAGAATAAAGGTGTACTATTTTAAGAAAAAGATGTAATATTTAAGACAAATGTCAAAATTATTAAGAATGAAGTTGTAATATTTCAAAGAAAAGATGTAATATTGGGAAAAAGTTCTAATTTATTAAGAACAAAGACACTGTACTATTTTAAGAAATAGATTAAATTTAACAAGAATAAAGTTGTAATATAATGAGAATAAAGTTGTACTGTTTCAAGAAAGAAACGTAAAATTGCCGGACAGATAATTTTTTCGAGAATCAAGTCATACTTTTTTAAGAAAAAAATTTAATATTATGAGAAAAAAATAATAATAAATAAAGTATTATTTTAAATAAAAGAGGTAATATTACAAAAAAAGTTGTAACTTGATGAAAATAAATGTGCACTATTTGAAGAAAAAGATGTAATATTATGAGAGAAAGTCATAATTTAATGAGAATAAATGTGCGCTATTTGAAGAAAAGATGTAATATTAAGAGAATAAAGTCATAATTTAACATACACACACACACGGGCCATCATCGGGGTGTTCAGAGTGAGTGACTCTGGAGCAGCTGAGTTTATGAGACGAGGTGTGTGACTGTAACTTCTGTCGTCCCACAACACACTGACTTTCCACAATGATGAAAAACTGATCAAAACCTGCAACAGTGTCTTAAAGCACCATTTACAGTACCAACAGCTGACTTCTCTGCGCTGCTTTAAATAGCATGGTGAACTGCCACAGGCACAGATTGTCTTGTATGATTTACTCATGTGTTGTATAACAGGCCCTGTAGGATGCTATGAAGTGATTACGTTTGTATCTCCGTACATGGCGAGCACAGTATGTGGGGTCCTCACCTACCCAGTGGTTATGGCGTTGATTATACAGTAGAGAATTTATTCATCCGTGCCTCCATAATCTGAAGCTGTCTCTCAGTGTTATTCCTGCCGAGCGTGAAAGACTTCTTCGGCCTCTATCCTCATTTAAAATCCTCCGAAACAGAACGACAAAAAAAAAAAAAAAAAAAAAAAATCTGTCATAAAACATAATGTTTCAGGCAAATGTTCTGTCAAGACACCATGATGTTATCTTGCCGGCTTGCCGCGAGGACTGATGATCATTACTCAGCCTCTATGAGCAATAATCATCACTCTAATGCTGTATGTTTATATCCAGATACTATATTTTGAAAAAATGCATTGTTTCTCATTTACTGTAATGCAAATATGCAGATGGATTCATGGACTGTATGCAGATCTGGTTTTCTCATGTGCGTTTATGCAAATAGTTTGTCATTTTTTTGGCTGATGGTCTTTATTTGTTTTTCTTAACATACTGTTCTTTTTAGGGACACAGTTAATGATTGTTGTCATTATCAATTAACCCTTTGAAGTCTGGATTGACATCAGTTTTCTTGCGCTTACGCCTTTTTGCAAGTTTGAGATAATCAGTTTGGTTTCTTTAGAAATCACGAGAAAAAACAACAACTTTGCATTTCAAATAATTTAAAAAATGACTAAATGGTGACAAGAAAAAAAAGAGGGGAGGATTGTTAGAAAATTATCTGAAATTTTGAGGATTTTATATTCAAAATTATGTTACAGAAAGAAGTACAATAAATAAAATATAAAATTAAATTAATATTTTTTCAGAAAGTTTTAACTTCATTTTCTTCACTTTTGCAATTTTTTTTTTTGCAAAACATTTCTTACCAAGTTGCTCATTGCCTGTTTTTCCATATTTTTGAAAGAAATTGCATGATATTTCTTCAAGTTCAAAAGGTTAAATCTGTGTTTCAGTGTCTGACGCTCCTCTAAAGGCCACAGAGGAGGCAACAGAAAGTCAGGTGCTTGAGTGGCTTGAGTGTAATGATGCTGGGCCTCCGGCTCTGTAGCCATGTGTCTCTGAGGTGTGGATGCTTACAGATGAATAAGTGATGGGGTCCTGGTCTTGTGCAGTCAATAATGCATGGCGGTGGGATGTCGCCGTGGCACTTAATGCTGCCTCTTGTGTGCACACACGGCTCCAGCTGTAGTGACACTTGGACTTGTTGTGTAATGTTACATCACTGCTGTTATTATCCAGACTCGCCGTGGTTCCTGCAGGGCCAGTGCCATGTCATTGGCATGGTGATGATGAGTTCAACCTCTATGTGAAGGTTTTGGGTTAGAAGAAGCATTTAATAATAGTCATAATAGTAATAATAGTAATCATATTAATAATTGTAATAATTTCAAGTTTATTTGTCTCATGCACTATCGTACAAGTACAATGCACAGTGAAATGCTTAATTACCTGAACCCGTTAAGACCACATACAATACACATTAACAATAACGAAAAAATAAGAACTAAAATAAAATTAATAATGATAATGATGATAATAATAATAATAATGACAATGACAATAATAATAACTGTAATTAGAAGATATATAATATAATATAACCTGCAATATTTTACAGTTTAATTGTTCCTTGCAGCCCCCAAAAATGGCTGCTGAGGAATTGTAAACCGTATTAAATATAATTTTTACATTCACCATTTCCTGTGAAGACAAATCATAATTCAGCAGTGTTAATTTCAGAAGAACCACCTGTTGCACTTTAGTGCTTTTGTCAGCGCGGACCTCTGTATGGAGCGATAACAGTGACGAGCCGTAGTAACCCTCACAATTAAGTCCTTTTACGTAATAAGATTTATTTTCACGAGGGCGATTCACATAGCCAGATGGCTAGTTGTAAAGTAGCGTGCCTGAAGATAACCTTTAAATCCAGTTACTGTAGTGTGAAGGCAGTGCAGCTCTGGATCTGTGTGCATCATCTCCTGTTTTTGCAGAGGAGCAGGAAATAAGACGCTGTTTCATCTCTCAGCTTTGATAGATGTTTATAAAACGCCTGGCTGTATCAATCACACTGGAGTGACTCCATGATTTCATTTTCTTTCAAAGATCTTTTATTTTAAAAGACAAAGACGAGTGTTTGATGCAGGGAGAGAGAGAGAGAGACGCAGCGTCTGAAATTGAGAGGCGAACAAAATGGCATCCACACACTCAGAGCAAAAAGGAGAGAGACCCAGCGCAACAACGGCTAACGTTACCTACAAGTTGCAATAATGTTTGAAGAAAACATTTTAATCTAATGTTCAAAGAGCGTTTTAAGGATATTTATCTTTTTCAAATAATGTTCCTGTAAGGTTAAATGCTGACTCAGATGTAACTCTAAATGTTATTACTGCAACATTCTGAGGATGTTTGGGTGATGTAGCAGATCAGAGGATGTTCTTTTTATAAAATGTTCCCACAATGTTACATGAGAACAGAGGAAGATTCAAAGCAACATTCAGAAAACATTATTGAAGACTGAGATTACAGACACGATACGATACGATACGATACAATACGGTACGGTACAATACAATATGATACGATACGATTGCTGCTGGAAATGTCACTAAAACATTGCAGTGGTTGCATTGTGCCATTCTCAGAACATTTTTAGAACCAAAGCTTGCTAGCTGGGGACACACATGCAGTGTGCAGAAAACAAAGATCTCTCGTCTCATCAGAGCTCCACAGTATCTCACCTTCATGTTCATTTTATGTCTTACAGCCTTAAATATTCCCACAGGAAGTTTCGGATAACACTAAACTATGCAAAGGACGATGATGTAGCCCCAGGGTTCTCAAACTTAATATTCAAAGGTCTGCAACGATTGATGATAGCAAATGACTTTTATGAAACTTGTTTATAACTGAATTTCTCTCTCATTCTCATCTCACTCCTTTCTGTCGAGCAGAGCCTCAACTATCTCACTGAAGCACTTCTTAACTACCTTTGCATCAGAAAAGTACTTTTTGTTTTTTTACCAGAGATCTCACAAATAACTTGTTCGTTGAGTTATAGGAAGATTTTAACAGTCAGAGTTTTGCAACCCAGCCCCGTATAAAAGGAAGAAAATGGATGAGTAGAAGTTTCGCTGTCGTCACCTCTGTGTTGCTGTTGGAAATATCTGCTTTGTATTATAGTGGCGTTTAACATTTCTGCTCTTCACAACTCCTGCTGTCGCTGTGCAAATCAAACACATGGGCTTTGCACTGGATTGGAGCAAAATTGCATCATATATCTCTGTTCTCTGTTATTTTCTCTGTTTCTGTTAATCACTTGCACAAGCTGCTTAAGAACAAATGTGTTCGTACGAGTGATTCTTGCTAAAACCTTTATCACCTGGAGCGACTTCATTTTTTGTGCTCAGGTGTTCAGATGTCTTTCACAGGCATTTAAACCTGTGAAACCTGAGGATATCTCTCCAAAACATGGAGAAAACATAATGAGCTACTTGGCAAGAAAAAAGAAGTAAAAGATGACATGAGAGTGAACTGAAAATCAGCTGTGGGAGATTATTAGATATTATCAAAAAAATATTTTTGTAATTATATGTTCAAAATTATGTAACATAGGAAAAAATATCTGTATACATACTTATTCAGTTTTGCTTTTTACTTTCTCGTTCTTAATATTACTAATTTCTTGCTATTTTTACTTAAATTCAGACAACTTTTTTTTCTCTTTTGCTTATTTAAAAAAAAAAATTCTTGCAACTTTTAACTAATTTCTTGCTAAATTTCAGCCATTTCTTTTTATATTGCTCATTGCCTTCTTTCCATGTTTTTGGAAGAAATCATGACAATGTGCTCAGGTCTCAAAGGGTTAAGACTCATTGATTCCATGAGGTAAGTTTGGACGATTGTCTTTAATCTGATATCAAGCTTTGATTTTGCTATAAATCCTATTGTAATAATTGAGGGTATGAATATTTTTTGGGGTTATGTGATACATTTGTTCTGACAGAACATGACTTGCAGTCAGATTTGATTATGTCGTAAACTGAAATACAGCTTTTATAAATATTCATTTGAGAATTAGTCAAATGCATATTGATGCACAGTTTATGTAAATGACTGAGTTGGGTAGAGATGGCAGGTGTTGTCCAGTCTGTATTTTTCTTTTTGCCACTTAAAATGTAAAAAGAGAGACGTTAATAAAAGAAGGGGGATAATTTGAAGGAGAAGAGGAGAAGAGGGATATTAAAGGAGAGAGGAGGGGAAAAAATGAGATGGAACAGTTGTTGGGGGCTGGTAATCTTCCCCAGGTAGAATGGGATTGGACAGGGTATAAAATATACCATCCCTCGGGGTGCAATGTATGGGGGAGGGAAATAAGGGCATCTTTATATCTGGTGTTACTGTTCCCATGACGTTCACACCAAAGTGTTGCTCCCGCGGCAGTAAACACGGTGGAGGATGAACGCAGAGCCACGTGTAGAAAGACGAGCGTTCTATTAAACATTCATGGAGTTATTTTTTCCTGCAGAGAGTATTGTACAGGACATGAATGCAGGTATTTAGCTCGGTGCTTAATTGCGCATCCAGTTATTCCAAATAGTGTTGATTAAGTGTGTTGGTTGAGCCAATAATTCCCCTGAAACCTGTGATAACTGCCGTGCTAGATTTTTATCACCTTTTCCAGCACCATGAATTTATGCTACTGCTAATCAGCAAAGCTCACTCTGCCTCTGTCCTCGGAGGAGCAATGCAATAAACACTGTGTGCGTGTATGTGTATCTTTGCCTGCATATAGAGGACTCAGATGAGTCGGTGTGTTTGCCGTGCTGTTGTATATTTTTAATTAGTCAGAGGATGATTTTTTTTTTACCCACCTTTTCCTCTTCTTTATTGCTTTCCTGTTGACTGGCAGTCGAAAGGTCACATGTCCGCATCATATGTAACGCATGATGACGAGCTCACAGAAACACATGATACAAAGAAGATATATGCCAGAATGCCATGATTTTAAGAATCTTTTTTTTTACCCTATATTCAGTTAAATACAGAAGACCTGCAAGATTTAATCATTTCATCCCTATTCAGGCTAGCAGAGTGCTAAACCAGAAGTTAGCTGTATGGCCTGCAGAAGTTGGTTGCTTGGCAGCACTTGTACACACGAAGTTGTCCGCCATAAGTCTCAAGTGCCCTGTGGGCCCCATAGGACAAGATCAAAGTACTTGAATACTGTGGAAATAGAGCGTTTTTTGCTTCATGCGCCACTAAGCAGCTTTGATTAGAATGAATGGGACCCCACAGTCAAAGCTGTATCCAGGTCCTTTATTACATCCAAGGCTGAAACGCTGCCAGTAACAATGTAATGTCAGAGGTGTGAGGGATGGTCGATAGGTCCAACAAACTCTGGACTTTAATACTGGAGTCAGGTGCTGAATGTGATGGATTTTTTTCTGCACCTTACCATGTGCCTCTTTTGCCCTAATCCTAACCACCCATACCAGCATAGAACTAATATTTCTTTAAGTTTTGGCAGGATATTAGCTCTACATTGCGAGCATGTGTGTTTGTTGATGTCCCAGCGTTGGTCGCCATGTGCTTGTTGTTGCCTAAACTTAACCACATGCAGCATCATCCCACCATGCGCTTGTGTTTATCATCATGGTAGCAGCATCCTGGAGTCTGAAGAGCAGACGCAGGAGGATACCTAGAGCGTTATATGTAGACGCAGAAGTCCACTGACAAAGCGGCAACATATGACGACTTGGAATGAGAACATGTTGGCTGATCCCCTTCCATGTGTTACCATTTGGAGCAAGAATCTTTTGAAGCACATGTGTGGCAGATGTTTGGTGGGGATGAAAGAATCATCCTTAAAGGATTGAGTCAGTTCAGCATCCCTTTTACTGACAGATGAACAGTTATATGTAAATCTGTAAAGATCAAGGATTGTGGGTAAAAGCATCACTGAAGTCTGACTACAAGATTAAGTTCTTATTGTTACTGATCAAAACTAGTCATCTAGTTTCATAAGTAAAGCCAATCAGTATTAGTACAAGTATTAGTTGGCGCTGGGTCCTAAAAGTGTACATGCATGGCAGTTCATGTTTTTGTCTTTAGACAATGTATTCTCATAGAACAGCTCCTGCAAACCAATATGCAGGGTTCCCACAGTCATGGAAAACCTGGAAAAGTCATGGAATAAGAAAAAAAAATTCTGGAAAAGAACATCTCAAAGTCTTAGAAATGTCCTAAAATCTGACAACTGTTCCAACATCTGAGAAATGTCCTAAAATCCCAGAAACATTCTGAAGTCTTAGAAATTTTCTAAAATCCGAGAAATGTCCCCAAATCCTCAAAACATCTATGGGGCTGCTGCGACTGGCCCCTGGCCTCCTATCATTTTGTGAAAGTGGCCTCCAAGCAAAGCAAGCAAGTGGTCTGTTCAATCAATCATTTATAACTTTATAAAAAAAACGTTTTTTCCATTCCACAAAGAACTTCAGCTGCTCCTGCATGAAAATTATCATTAAATCTTCACTCTAACTGTAATGTAATGTGACCCAAAACATGCAGGCAGCTGAATGCATTGATTATAAAAGCATGTTGTTACATAACAGCGGCTGCGACAGTATTTAGCGTCTCCTCTTGGTGAGACCTGGTGGTGAACTCGTCCCGGTGCTGCAGCAGGCAGTGCTGAGGGCAGCTCAGATGCCAAATGTGAAGCTTGTAATTGAGACGTTAAGTAAAAGGTCAGTGCGGCCAGTTAAGACTTGATTGCCTGACTTTGGTTACATAAATGGACATGCAGGCAATGCCGCCCTCTTTTCCTTAAGCGAGTCCCTCTGAGGAACGCTTATGAATGGGACTGGATTCAGACATTAGGCGCTGCACTGCACAGTCCGGTTGGAGGTTTATGTAACCCAACATGGCCGCTGCTGCTGTGGCGGAGAGCGAGAAGGAAAGGAGTGAGGAGGAGAAATGTAATCGGGGAGAGATGGAATAAACATAATGCAGAGATAGAAGTGTTTCCAGTTCATATGGAGATTTAGTGTGCACCTCTTTGGCCCTTGAAAATGGGATAATAAAAAGGAGCCCGTACGCGGAGCAGGACTTAATCATTATGATGTGTCTGCTGATCTGGGGAGCAATACATGACTGAATCCATCTGCTGAGATGAATGCAAATGAATCCATGCATCACCAGGGAGGCTTAATGACTCAGACCGTGACGTGCTGCGATATTGACGTGGTGGTGAAAAATCGCTTCATATCCTGTGTACCTGCAGCGAGCGCATGCAAGCCAGCAGATGTTACTGTGGAAGTCTGTGGACACACAAGTGGGTGGAGCAGAACAAGACCTCTGAGTATCAACCAGACTGCTGGTTCAGTCACCAGGATGAGACATGTCACTTTTACACAAAAACATGGGAAAATCGAGTCCGTGTTTAAAAATGCAGTTTCTCTTTAAGATTTCGTCTATTTTTGAGACAGTGATCACTGAGGATCATTTGATTGGGTGTGTAATTGCCATTTCGGTCAATGCTAGCGTATAGTATTGCAAAAAATAGTGGTCTTACAAAGATATTATTAAGATAAAATTACATTAAAGAAAATAAAGGTAGTAAATCTGAAGGATTCCCTGTAATCTGTATGCCCTGTAAAACAGCATTTAGGATACAGCATACTGTGGATTCATATTTCAAGGGTTGCAAAGGGACTGGAGGGTCTGTTATGGCGTGTTGTTTCTGTGTTTTTACCAGCACAGACATAGATTCAGTAGATTTGTATCTTGTGGAGTACAAAAGCTTGTCATTAGGCAGGTTTCCATTAACACTCAGATTGCGTGAACTGATACTGCAAATATAAAATACACCTAATGGAAGCATGTTAATTCAATAGAACTTATACTTATCGGAAATACGCCTTTAGGCTCTCATGAGGCGGCATTTCAGGCGATTTGAAAAAGCCATATTCTGCAAAACAGCAACTTTTTTTGTCTATTCTAGGTCACGATGCTATGGCTATGCCCTTATCAGTAGGAACTCTATCTATTCATCTACCTATCCATCAAAAAATGACAAAAAAGGAAATGACCTGGAAAACTTCTCATTAAAATGCTTACAAATTACAATAATTCATCACAAGTTCAAAATATCTAATTATAATTGGTCATAAAAAATACGTTAATACGAAAATACAGTTTTTCCCTAGCTTTTTTTTTCCACTGACATCTGATAAATTCTTGCACTTGGTGAAACATTTCTTATTAATTTGCTCATTGCCTTATTTTTCGATATTTTTGAAAGAAATCAAACCAATTTTTCCCGGTTTCACAGGGTTAAATGCTTGTGAAAGACTGAAAGATGTCTGAATGCAGCACAAGAAAACAGATGTTGATCCAGGTGTTAAAGGGTTATTTTTTTTACATAGACAGAAGTCCTTTTGTTTCCTTGAGACTGTGCATAAAAATGTTACTCCCACTGATTCATCGCTATTCGCCCCCTGGTCAGTAAAAAGGCCATTATTGTGACAGGATTACCACTTGGCAACAAAACTGTAGGAAGGAATTAGATTAAGGGGATGAAATAATTTGAATGCTAGTCTGTAAAGATGTCTTGTAGCCATATCTAATGATAATCTCAGACTCATCTGATGCATGACAAGATGTAGTTGATGATCATCTGCAGCTCCCAGTAATCCTACATCTGGAGATGCCCAACTGTAATGGCTTGTGATTCTCGCCGCTCGTGACCTACAGAAGGGGACGGAAGGATAACGGCTACAGGGCAAACAGGCTGTTTATGTCTCTCTGTGGCTAATCCTCCAAAATCCCAGTCAACCCTGTCTGAGACTGGCACTCCTCTGCAAACATCAGCTGCTCCCTTCCCTTTCATTCCCCAACAAACAAACAAACAAATGCCGCTGCAGGTTGTTAATCCTCCATTATACAGCCTGCATCCGTAAACAGACTTGGGAAATAGGAGCTCCAGTTCCTCCAGTTTCATTTGGCCCGTTTTATTGCATGTCACGCGCTTTGCCTCGCCTCATTTTTCTCCTCACCCCGCTGGAATATATTTTACATTTTGCACCTCGGGCTTTTAGTCGCAGTTGTTATCCAGGGCGACTGGGTGCCAGGAGGTGTGTATCACCTTCTCCAAGGGCATCTCAACCAGCACACGTGTGATTATGGATGTATTTAACATGAAAAGATAAACAGGAATTTACAGGATGAATTTCTCTTGATTTAGTTAGTCTGAGTGTTCCTCGAATAATTCATAACAAAATTAATGCAAGCATGTTTTTATAAAAACATTATATAAAAAGTACACTGAACTAAAATTAATCTAAGTATACCTATCATACATTATAGCAACGTACCTAAAGTGTGCAATGTTTGATGTACTAACAATGTACTTAATATTATTACTAATAATTAATATTAATACTAATTATATGTCATTGGTGCTACCAAAGACATACTAAAATACAACGAACTGTACTTGACTGCACTATTTTGAGACACTATTAACATGCACATCTTTATATTACGAATTATGTACTTTTATGAAAATGTAATTGTGTATTACAAGTGTATTAAAAGTTTAAATTTGTCACAGTCAAATTGCTGTAAAATTAAGGCCAAATTCTAACAGTAATGTACAGTTTTTTTCAAAATACAGTAAAACACATTAATTCATCCTCAGAGAGTGTTCGTGAATGGTGAAATAAGTTTTAGAGACCAAAAATGTTTTTTGTACCAGGCTGCAGACATGTTTATTTCTGTTGTAAAGTTGGGCTTTTTAACATGGGGGTCTATGGGACTGTCTCACTCTTGGTGCTAGCCTCTAGTGGCCATTAGAGGAACTTTCACATTAGCTTTGTTTTTCAGAGACAATAAATGTATGATATTGGGGATCTGATTTCCATCTTTACTACATCATAATGTTGCAACTCTTGTTTAATTTTGTTGACTGTCCAAATGCTGAAAACTAGCGTATTTATATTTTAATTTTCAAGTGACTTTTTAAGTTATTTATTTACTAAATTAACTCCCTGAGACTGTTTTTGACTAATCTGTCCTTTTCTTATGTTTTATTTCTCTTCCAGCCCTCCCCGAATTCCCACTAGGATCTTTTCTTCCCTGTTGGAGACCATCTCCACCCCCCACATCCAGCAGCCATGGCAGATGACGCGGACATGCGCAATGAGCTGTCAGACATGCAGCAACGCGCCGACCAGCTGGCCGACGAGGTGAGAACAACACGGTGCTTCATCACGGTGGTTTTAGTTTTGATAGCACACAGACGTGAATGGCACGCATGCAAAATATGCACACTGACTCACACAGACTGGACCGCAGCACATTCACATGCGAGCAAATGTGTTGCACATTTAATTCTGTCCGTAACTGCATTTGAAGACAAATTATACAGCACCATGTTATTGTCTGCCTTGGGCTTTAGCTGTTGAAAGTAGACCTGAGTAAACCTGCATCTGACTTTTCATAACACTGCATGATAACATCTTGTGTGTGTGTGTGTGTGTGTGTGTGTGTGTGTGTGTGCTTGTACATCTATCTTCATGAGGACCAGCTTGGGTTTTATAGCTCGATAGAGGACACTTTTGTGAGGACATTTTAGTTAGTTCTTATATTTGGACAGACCTTCAAAGGTGGGTTTGGTTTTAGGGTTCAGATTAAAATTGGATTAGAGTTAAATTAGGTATAAAACGCAGCTCTCTAAATGAGCACTACAGGGGGCATGGGCACACGGTGCTGGCATGGTGTTGAAAAACACAAATTCAAAAGACAGTTAATTAAAAGCCCACCATAGAAAAAATAAAAAATAAAGTGGGGTAGTGGGAGTTTCAGTTCCTGTTAACATCCTTTAGGGTCCCATGGCATTTTCCCCAGCTGCTGAATAAGATAAACCTGGTGCATGTTAAAATGACCAAAACAAATATTATTCAAAATGAATAATCAGTAACGGTAAATAAATTAACAAAGGAATGTATATTTAAAAAGAATGATCTCAAAATAAGTGCCAATGGGATTGAATTGCCCAGTATGATAAAAAAAATAGATAAATATACACCTTTGAAAGTTAATATAAAAAGTGCTTAACAAGTTCCAAGAGGGGCACTCATATAGGGTCCCATGGCCTCCCAAGTATAGAAGTACAGGGTTGTTTGTGTGTGTGTGTTTCAGTAGAGGTCAGTGACTATACCATAGACCATAATGATACTCCAAAGTAAAAGATAATTAGTTTATTCAATTTTAAGACGCATGTTAAATTTATATCATGGTAGAGAAGTGCATTTCTAAAATAGGTTATAGCATGTAGCTGTAATGCCGGGGGTGTGGGGAAGGAGCTAGTGAATGCATTATGTGAGTGTCCTCCCAAGTATAGAAGTACAGGGTTGTTTGTGTGTGTGTGTTTCAGCAGCAGTCAGTGAGAGAAAGTCTCAGTCATGGCCCAGAGCAGATAAGCCCACGCCCCTCCAGCTTCACATGTGACTCACACAGCACACAGCTGAGCAGAATATTAACCACACACACATGCGTGAATGTAGAGCATGCACAAAATGGCGGCGTGAGAATAAGTAAATAGTTTTTGTCTGCGTTACACTGACTTACACGTTCTTGACAGCACGGCAGCTCACGTAGTGTCCATTTCAGATCTCAGAGCATCATTGCAAGGGGATTCTTGTTGCTTGACTTCAGATGACAAAAGAAAAATGTAAATAAGGTAAAAAAATAAAATAAAGGAAAGTCGGAGAGAAAGAGGACTGACTACCACAAAAATGGCTGCTCATGTCAAGGCACTGCCTCATTTGATTCCTTCCCCAGACACCTTCCCCAGCACCCTGCGCTGCAGGGATCAGCCGCGCTCACAGCAAGCACAGCAAGGCAAAGCTGAGTCATTGTAGAGAGAACAAGACATCACAGAGTGCCATCCCTGCCGAGTCACCCCGGTTAGCGAGCCGTGCTCTGCAGCCACACGCTTCCTAGACAGGGAATTGGAAAGTGAATCTACATATCTTCAGCACTCAGGCTCATAAAAGACATCCAACAGTCTGGGAAAAAGGGACAGACAGGGGGATAGAAGCATGCTTTCATCACAAGGGTAGTTAATTTATTGGCAGAGCTGCTGTATTCTTGAGTAAATCACTGGGGACTTGGTAAGTTGTCTCAAATGTGCTTAAGTGCAATTTAGTTTTGATTTTAGATCCAAATCATTGTGAGCATTTAATTGACTGACAGCAAGAATAAACTCCCCAACGTTCATCCACTGTTACAGCATTATTTAACAATTCAATCATAAAAAGACTTGGCATTGTGTCTTTCTGCAAAACCACTGCAAAGTAACATTTGTACATTATTAAGTAGTGATTACATGGTAACTCTAACATTTCAACATTATTGTGGTAATATGTGGTTAGATTTAAAAACATTTGGTTATGGTTAAGAGAAGATCATCCTTTGGAATAAAATATTTGGTGGCACTATCCCTGCTAGAAATGCAGTCATGTCTCAGAACAAAAAAAAAAAAAAGAATTTCGTGGCAGTATCCCAGCTAGAAATACTGCTTGTCTTAGTAACAACAAAAACTTTTCATGGCACTATTCTGGTAGGAAACGCAGAGATGTCTCAGTAAAAACAACAGCTTAACATGGCACTTTGTCAGCTTGAAATCTAATGATGTCTCAGTAAAAACAATAGTTTTCATGGCACTATTCTTACAGGAAATGCAGCAATGTCTTGGTAAAAAAAAAAAAAAAACATTTTTTCCCAAATGGAAATGTGGCATTGTATCAAGAAAAACAAAAACTTTTTGTGGGACTATTCCATTAGGAAAAGCAGAGACATCTGCTAAGAACCAACTGTGTTTTGAGGCGCTACCCTTTCAGAAAATGAAGTGATGTCTTGCAAAAATCCAACAGCTTTTCATGGTACTTAGCTAGAAACTCAGCGATGTCTCACCATAAAACAACCACTCTTAATGGCACTACCTTGGCAGGAAATGCAGCACGTTTCGGTAAAAAACAACTGCTTTTTGTAAGACTCTCATCAGGAATAAATGCACTTTCTGAAATGCAGTGATATCTTGGTAAAAATATTCTGGCTAGAAATACAGTGTGTCAGTAAAAACAAAAACTTTTCGTGGCGCTATCTTGCCAAGAAAGTCAGTGACATCTCAGTAGATGTTAATTGCTTTTTGCAACACTATCCAGTCAAGCATCACAGCAATGTCAGCTTTTTGTGGCAGTATTCCTGGCATATATTGGCATTTCTATGCTAGAAATGCAGTGATCTCTCTGTCTTGTTTGATGCAACAGTGGCATCACTTTAGCAGGCGTCTAACCCAGTTGTTATGCAATCCATTATCCCCTCCACCTCCTGATGACAAAGTCTCCTCATATTCTACATCACTTCAGAAAAGTTGGCATACAATACATGAAATGTATAAAATGTAGCATATTCATAGTTTACAGACAGGTACAATGTCAGCATTTTTTCTCTGGTGACTGGTAAGGTCGTTCATATTCAACAATGCAGACAGTGTGAGTTCACGTTGAGTTCATGTCGATAAACGTCAGATATTGATCCTTTTTGTGTCTCGCTGATTGTTTAAATTGACTCCACTTTGAGGTGATACAAGCTCGCTTGCACTCCATTCAATGAATATACATTCTGTAGAGTTTGTGATTCTTTTTTTGTGTTACCCCAGGAAGACTATATTTATTTCTTCTCTTGATTTTCCTTCTTATGATGGCTCTAGCTGTTTGAATCTGTCCTGAAATGTGGAATGGAAATGAACTGTTTCTTTTATTTCTCCACAGTCTCTGGAGAGCACCCGTCGTATGCTGCAGCTGGTGGAAGAGGTAAGAAAAACCCATAAAACTTTATTCATGAAATTTCAGACAAAATGTGACAGCGCAAGAATGACTGTAGTGTCTCAGATACACTTAAGGAAAAGTTCTTTTGAATACAAGACAGGCTGATATACATATATTCCATCAAAATAACTGCAGAAGTGAGAATTTGCTGCAGTGAGTCCTGGACATTATCAGGGAATTTCACTGAAATATAGCTGCACAGCAATGGGTCGCGTCCAGGCATTCCTAGAGGCAAAAAGGAGATAAAACCTAATAAAAGCTACCTATGAGGAAGTCTACTGAAATAGGAAAGAAAAATAAAAAGAAAAGAAGAATAAAGGGAGGATGAAGAAGAGGAAAAGAAAGAGGAAGGAGAAAAATAAAAAATCCAGGGGATCCATCAGTAGAACTTTCGAGAGTATCGCCTAACTTTTGCGCAAATCTGTGATGGTAACCTACCTACTGTTGTTACTACCATTATCAAATTAGGAATATCCTTTGCAGATGACTTGTTAAGTGACAGGCAGATAAACTACTTTTGGGACATTGATTTGTTAAACTATTGAATCCAAATCAATATTTAGCTCTTAACACACAGGATTTCTGTGTTCTAAGTGCTTGAAGCTGTTTGTCCTGTCAGGCAGGACTGAGTGAACCATGAGTCAAAGGAGTGATGGCCTGAATAACATCATACAAAATGAATTAATGTCAAAGAGAGAGAGAATACACACACAAAGACTCAATAGATTTTAATTTGCCAATGTCATATTCCTGTCGGTCAATAATGCTGTGATAGACAGAGTGAAAGACGAAGAGAAATAGAGAAGAAAGCCTGAGTCTACAAGCAGACAGAGACGGTGGGGAGGAGGAGATAAAAAGGCGGCAGCATGGACGGCTGGGGATGGTGCAGATCTCAAGGTCACACTGATCATCCGTCAACATATCTCACCACTTGGCCCCACCCTATGACTGTACTGCAGGCAGAGAGATTGACTGTTCGCTCTATACGCCGTCATCACAAACAGCTAAACACAGGACTGCCTTTTCTACTTTGTAGATAAAACTCAATCCATATCATAGGGGTGGGGGAAAAGTATCATGATATTTCCATTGTAATATTCTATTCGTTAACCCTTATTATAACACTGCATTTTGAGGGGCATTCATAATGAATTATAATTCATTCATAATGCTTTATGATACACTCCTAAACACACAAAATGCTTCCTGGTGCACTATATTAACAGGTATAAACCATTATAGTTGTGATTTATACTCCATTATAAATGCAAAGTTTCTTATGGATGTTCTTGACTAGTTATAAACTAGAGGTTGACTGATGGAGCTTATGATGCATTATAAATACCTATACTCACCTACCACACACACATCAGCAATCAACTGTAGCGAGGACTCTGTAGTAATCAACTGTAATAAAGTGTCAGACTTTAGTCTTGTAAATGTATTTTTAAAGTATGCTAGTGTATGGTAGCCATTAATCGCTTATGATGCAGCATAGATTCTTATAAACGCATGAAAATGTGTCACTTTACTTAATAACTAAATTGTCAGTGGCTTCGGTGTAAGCAGTGCTTTTGTAGGAGATCTTGGAACACTGAGAGGAAGATGTTTCAGCAATATTTTGGATTACATAAGTGGTAGATGTTACAACTAAACACTGTCTTCACCAACAGAACAATATTTATATAGATTTATTACTCAGAGTATTCTGTTCACTCAAAATCAGCAGAACAGATTTTAGGGCTTGATTTCTCTCATTACTTCTTTGTCTTGTCTCTTCAGCCAAGTTTCTACAACGGGGGAAAATTAGGAATTAAGACCAAATTTTCTATTTAGAGCCACAGCGAAAAAAAACAGGCTAAATGTCCTTTGTCTATCTGTACCTCCATCCTGTTCCAGCACTATGGACAGCGCCGAACCAACACTCCTTTATTATAGCCACAGGCATTTGTATTATTATTATTATTATTATTATTAATTTGCATGTTTTGAACATTCCATTGAACTTGAACTTGCAATCTGATAGTTTATGAGTAAGGGTTTTAACAGACTGAGCCAGTGCGTCTGACACTTCACCTGTGTTTGACGTTGAAGATAGCTCTTTGCTTTGGACCAATGACTTTAAAATTCACCTGCTGTGAAAACGGATCAAAGTCCCAACCTGATGAAGTCCAAACCTCAATTAAAGCTGGAAGCAGCAATGACAGGGCCCTTGCACCCCCACGTATGTCGGGTTAGTCGTGAACTCAAGCTTAAGCGGTTTTTCATTTCTGTGAAGAAATGTGCCAAGGGACATAATTTACAGTTAAAATAAGGTAATAACCATAATATATCACAATATATAGTATCAAAATACTAATCATATCATTAAATGTTTAAAATGGTAATAATTTTGTGTTGTGAAAATATCATATCATGGGGCCTCTAGTGATTCACACCCTATTTTATGATATAACTCCGGATTTCTGATATCGAGTCAGGTAATGTAGGCTGAGGACCAAGGAGATAAGGAGATTATAAAACTACTTTTTTTTTTTAAATCAGTGCACAGCCTTAGGTCGCTTTGAATAAGTAAAACTCAGTTATTTTGTAGCACCATAAACCAATTCTTAAATCTGTGAATATAACCCACCATATATAATGTAACTGTGGTCTCTAATCCTTCATTTGATGCACAGGAAAGTTTCAGGAAGAATTTGCAAGCTACCTGGCAAAATGGATGAATCTGTCTACCTGATTTGAATGAACTTGCAGTGAAGCACCTCCAGTCCTGCAGGGATCATAGTTGAGAGTTTCCCCAGGGACACACTGTAATTCCACTACTTTGGGATTTCTCTTTGGACGGAGGCTTGCTGAATTACAGAATAATTTACACGCCAGAATTTCCATATTGCTCCCTCCTCGCCTCTCAAACATCAATGCGGCTTTCCCTCCAAACTGCTGAGGAGGCAGGGGGGATGTGTGCATTTGTGCATTCCAGCGTGTGCACACACTGACACACCATAATCTTATTTATGCCTATCAGGCCGAACCAGGTGCCACATCTTAGTGTGGCGATGCTGCATTTCTAAGAAGCAGAGAGGAAGAAAAGTCATGTATAAGCAAGTGTCGCTGTCCTCCACCTTCTCACACGATTTCTACAAGCATCAAAACCTGTAGCCAGCCCTGCCTATCAGTGACTAATAGCTTTACTGTTGCATTCATGCAGGTTCAGCTGCTCAGATGGTTCACACTCAAGAAGGAATTAAAATGAAAATCTGCCGGTTTAAAGAAGACCAACAGAAAATCCTTGTTTAAAAAATAGTCTTTCTTTTAGGCTACAATACCAGTACATAACCAAAAGGTAGACCCGCTGAGTCTTAAACAGAAGGGCTTTTGGAAACTTGGGTTATTAATAGTGTCATTAGTATTAGGAAATCAAATGGCAGGGTTCCTTTGCTGTCAGCATTACTATCGTAATCTCCTGGGGGCTATTTCCATGTTTCCTGCTTATGGTGTAATTCCCAAATTACCTTTGCCCCTTCCAATCAATATCAGCCTATATGCTAATGTTGGGGAGGTAAAGTATACTCATTCATTCTTTTAGGAGAAAGGAAACATCGATATTGATGTTAGATGAATCACTGTTTGGCTTTACAGAAAACATGTTAGGCTTAATCCGACTTGGTGGACGTATCTTAAAATGACTCAAAGTTCACTCACAGTTCTAATGGTTCCGAACATGTGTTTCCAGGTGTAGGTCAGTCTGTACATTTACATACACAGTTAAGGAAAGCTAGTGTCATAGCTTGATTAGGCCATTTAACTGGACTACTGTCCTTGTCCCAGTATTCAAGTACTGGGGGAGGACTGATTTATTGGTCATGTGAATGCAGCCTTCCCAAATACATGGATTAAACATGATTGCTTCAAGTCAGTCTGTCTAGGATTCTAGGATGTGTCTTGGATTTTGCAACATTTATAGGATTTTAAGATGTATCTAGAATTTTAGGACATTTCTGTGGTTTTAAGATGTTTCTAGGACTTTAGGCTGTTTCTAGAATTTTAGGACATGTCTAAGATTTATTATATTTCTAGTATTTTAGGATATTTCTAGATATTCTAACTTTAAAGGATTTCAAGACATTTCTAGGATTTTAGGACATTTCTAGGATTTTAGGACATTAGGAGCTTAGCTAGTACCTCTGTTGGGGGATGTGGGGGATCCACTTTCTTTTGATGAACCAAATCTATTTTGATGCTTTTTTATGCACTCTGGCACCTTATTTATACTAAAAGTACAAAAACAATTCCCAGTGTGAATCACTTTATATGTATTGTATTTAGAAAATGGTTTAGGGGCCAGATAAATTTGGGCTAAAGTTGAGTATCACTGCAGTAGAAGAACCAAATATCAGAGAATGCAAAACAGTAATAAAGAGCAATGAAAAAGATAATCGTTGTTGAACTCTGCACATGAAAACACTGTTTCTGGTGAAAAATGAAAATGTAAGGGGAAATTACTTATGCAGCTTGTATGTTTCTGTAGCGGCTGATGCTCTAAGCGGTTTTAGCCTCATTACTGACCTCTATTTCATTTGATTTGTCCTCCCTCCTTGTCCCCCTCCTTCTCCCTGGCTGTCTTTGGGGAATAGAGCAAAGATGCCGGCATCAGGACTTTGGTTATGCTGGACGAGCAGGGAGGTAAGTGTGTCAGAGGGGAGATGGCGGGTTTACTCAAAATGCAGAGATATAAATAACTGAGCTATTCACATTCACCAAAGCCCATATACAGAAGCTGTATTTAATTGCATAGATTATCATTTAAATACATATTAGCAGTACCACAAGAGACATTATTAATTATAGGTAGAAATGTTGGTGTTACATATTTTGGTATCAAAACACTTGTGAATGGATTGATTGTTTCATATGCAGTTGCTTGTTTTCATTTAAATGCATTTCCAAACTAATCCATTTTTTCCCTGATTTGTTTAGAGTAATAGTTTCTGATTTTGATTTAATGCATGGTTTATTTGAATGGTCAAGAGTGCCATGGGATTAACTTTGGGAACATTTTCTTTCTTTCAGCTTCCTTTAACTTTTGTTTCCTTTGGCTAACATTTTCCTTTTTTTGGGTTTTGCCAAACTGCTTTTGATTTGCCATCAGCTTTTAAAAAAATATATTTTCATTAGATCACAAATACAGCAAAAGGGAAATCGTGAAAGTGCCAAAACATTAACAGAGGAGTACTCAATGCCAGCCACTGCCAAAACCCTACAGCTCAGCATCAAATTCATTTATCATTGTCATGAATCCAGTTGGGTTAAAGTGTTTGTCCCTGTGGCAGCTGACGGCAGGTTAATTTCTAGGCTGTTCTTAGATCTGTTTGTTCTAAAATCTTCTCCAGAAGTGCTGAGGAAAAACTAATAGGATATTAAAATGATTAGAATACAGTCATGTTGGCTTCACAGACTTTGAATTTAATTATAGATATGCCTAAATCACCAGAATACATTTTTGCAATGTGTATTTCTGAAAACCATATGTTACATTTGTACAATATTATATAGCAGATACATCTCAGCAGTGTGGTTAGGTTTAGAAACAAAACTACCTGGTTATGGTTAGGAAATTATCATGTGCTAGCCTAAAATGAAAGTTTTAAGTGACACAATCCCCACCTAAAATGCACTTCATCTCTGGAAAAAACAATTGGCACAATTATAATCCGAAACTGAGGAAAAAAAATAAAAATAAAATTATAAAAAGCCCTTGTTATGACACTTAATGCTGGAAGTATATCAATGCCTCTGTAAAAATCCTTGCTTTTTGTGGCATTATTCCAGCAGGAAAGATAATGATATCTCTTTGAAAAAGAATTGCATTTTGTGGCACTCTCTAGCCTGGAAATGCAGCAATGTCTTGATAAAAAACAACCCCTTCTTATGGCACTATTAAGGCCCAAAGTGCAGCAATGTCTGTAAAATAAACCTGTTTCTATGGCACTATCCTGGTGGAAACAAGGTGATGCGTCACCTAAAAAACACTCACATTTAATGGCTAAAAAACCGACTTGATAAAACAACTGGTTTTGTTGTTTGTTGGTCTTAACAGTGATCTGCAGCTTGGCAAGTCTTGCCTCTTGATCACAAAGTCAGCTCATGTACTACAACACATGAATATGATAGCTGTGGAATGTACAAATGTAACATATACATGGATTGCAAAAACGTACAATGTCAGTATTTTGTTTTGTTGGCTGGGCTGGATATGCCATCTGTGCCATCAGTGAATACCTTCTATCATACAGCTCAGCTCTATGGTCACTTCTTAAATTAAAATAATTTGGCCAATATGCCTTTAGCTTTTTTACTGTAAAAGCTACTGGAAGCCTAAATTCCAGAACAGATGTGAGAACAACTAAACCAACCCTGCCACCCTGCCAACAGTCCAGGGGTGTAAAAAACACACAAACACAGATAATAAAAACGATCGAATTAGCTGGTAATGACAAAATATTCAATCACTCTGCTATCAACCCATATCCTGCTTTGTACAGTCCCTGGTTACATGCAGTTTGTTGATGAGCGAGCCAACTGCTCATACTAAATGACATGGTTTCAAGTGTGCAACATCAAACAGTTAATAGTGGCAGGGTGAAAATATGAGAAGGTGCCTTGTGCTTCACTCGGCTCTAGCGAGGACATGAGCCCTCAGCTCTCCCGTTGGCTGGAAGGCATGTAAACCAATTCCCCATACTGTAAGAAAGAGCTGTAATTGCACCAACACGCCTGTTCACTAAGGGGGATGAAAGCTCAGTCCCCTCTATGACCATCCATTTATCCCCCTCATCCCCAGCGTCCACGCTCCTGTGCATCCACAGGACCACCACTCCAAAAGCAATTGCAACGGCTGAGTGGACACGCAGGAGGCAGTGAGCCTGAACTGACCTCTGACCCCGCGTTATTGATTTTGTTCAGGCAAAAGAGCCTGTAGCTGTATGGCACTTGATACTTGAGACACATACTAAAGAATATAAAGTACGGATACTCAACTTGCTTTGCTTGGGGGCCACTTGTGCAAAATGTCAGGAGTCAAAGCAGCCCCATACATGTTTCGAGGATTTTAGCATTTATATATAGGATTTTAGCACACTTCTAAGATTTTAGAAGAGATAGGATCTTTGAACTTTTTAAGGCTTTAGGATGTTTCTAGGATTTTAGGACATTTTTGGATTTTAGGATGTTTCTAGGGTTTTAGGATGTTTCTAGGATTTTAGGACAATTTTGGATTTTAGGATGTTTCTAGGGTTTTAGGACAATTCTGCTTCAAAAGTGCTCCAGTTTTTATATGTTTCTATGATCTTTGGATATCAAAGGCTTTTGAGATGTTTCTAAGATTTTAGGATAGTTCTAGGTTTTTAAGTAATTTCTCAGATTTTAGCATATTTCTAGAATTTTAGGACATTTCTAGGTTTTTAGGATGTTTTTAGGATTTTAGGACATTGTGGGATTTTAAGATGCATCAGGGATGTTAGAATGTTTCTTGGATTGTAGGATGTTTTTAGGGTTTTAGGGTGTTTTTATGATTGTTTTCATGATTTTAGGACACTGTAGGATTATAGGATGTTTTTAGGATTTCAGGACACTAGGATTTTAGGATATTTCTAGGATTTGGGACATTCCTAGGATTTCAGGATGTTTCGAGGATGATAGGACATTTTTAGGATTTTTTTGACATTAGGGACGTAGTAAGGACTGTGTTGGTGGTGATCCTCCACTGGGACTTTATCGACAAATAAACTCTATTTTGATCCAGTTTAGTGCACTCGGGAACCTTATGAATACCCATTTAAGTGAATTAGAAAATGCTTGGGGGGGCATCCAGCACCCTATCGGGGGCCAAATTTGGCCCAGGAGCCGCAAGTTGAGTATCACTGGTATAAAGGATTGCTAAAAGAAAAAAAATATTTAAAAAAAAATTAGACATGGAATTTCTTTTCTTAACAGTCAGTCTCTAAAGCCGCATGCTAAATATCGTTACCCTACTTTACTCTAATAACACTGACTCAACATGGACCCTTTCTTGGTTGAATATATTTACATAAATGCATGTCAACCAGGGATTTTACAAATCTGAAAAAAGTCAGTGAACTACTTTTTGAATCAGCTCCATATTTAACTGTGCCTCACCCTTTCACACTCTGCTTGCACCGTATGTCCTTGAATCACAATCAGGATGGAAAATTCTTTGTGCCATGAAACAGTCACCAGCCCACCATCCACCACATCAGCATGACAAAGGCCCTGACGCTCACAAACCACAATCTAATCATATCTGAAATCCTTTCAGTCACCGTCAACGTTTGTTACAAAACACAAAGCAACACAGACAGCACGCAGTTAATAAGCCGGTTATATTCACAATGCAATAAGCTGCTATGTGAAAGAATTGAGAGTAGCCATGCCTTGATCCATAGCCCGATAGAGTCATTTATGTTTCAATACTACTAAAATAATTTCAGTAACTGTTGGGGTTTGTACTGTGGCTGCTCCTAGGCTTAGTTAGACCATAGAACATCAGACTTATTAATATGGCTCAGTATAGAGGGCCTCAGGAATGACATTTTTCTGTAGACCAACACAGAAGTTACCCTCAGCCTGGTTCCATCAACAAAAAGCCTATGGGATTATTCCATTGCATTTTGGATTATTACAGAAAATAAGCTCTGTGGTAAACAAACCTTTATGATACTAACACATTTTCTTCAGCAAGATAAACCACTTTAATGATTTTTGAAGCCTAAATACAATCACCAACACCTCTGTCACATTTTATGTTGCAACCACAACAAAGCTGTATAGCTGGGATTTTTTTTAAATGCTCATAAAAGCTTCAAAGTTCACAGCTGGGTATTTAGTGATGTATTTTACATCATAAAACAAAATGTAGAAGGTTTTGTTAACCACAGACCTTATTTCAGACTTCTTACCAAAAACCCATTCAAAAAACCTTGACTTTGACATGAGTGAACTGAGAGTGCTGAAATGTCAACTTATTTCCAGGTCTTAGGACTCTTTACTTTGGCACTCTGTCAGCTAACAAAGAGACATTTTTTGCCTTAGAGTAGATGTCTGAACAGCAAAAAAGAGCTGCTTTGGCTCACCATCCTCACGAAAAAGTTCTTCTCATGAAATGAAACAGCTCTCAAGTGACATTTCTTTTCTTTTATCCAATCAAAATATAAAATATATAAACTGAACACAGTGGCAGGGATTTTAACTCTGATTCTTTTGTTCTCTGACATTAACACTTAGTGTGTCACTTGAAGCAATTTAGGATATACAACATATTTTGACATTTTGGCAAATATTTGCTCTCTTGAATATATCAATGAGAAGATTGATAACCATTCTCTGACCTGCGTGCTAAATATGAAGCTACAGCCAGGAGACAGTTAACTTAGCTAGCATAAAGACTGAAATCAGGCAAAAATAGTGAGCCTGGCTCTGCCCAAAGGTAACAAAATTTACCCACACTAACTCTAAAGTGCTAGAACAACAAGCTGGGGTTTTATGGAGGTTGCGTTCACTAGCTCGTTTGCATTCAATCGGTAAAGTAAGCTAACCTGGTGCTGGAGGGCAGATTTTGTCACCTTTTGACAGAGCCAAGCTACCTGTTACCAATGTTAATGCTAAGATAAAAGAAGCTAAACAGCCACTGGCTGTAGCTTCATATTGATCATACAGGTGACCTGACAGCGGTATCAGTCTTTTCATCTTAAGACCCAGACACACCAAACCGCCATCAAAGAACTAGCTGCCAAAAAGTTGCACTTGAACAAATCGCAAAGACTACAGCCAGCCACTTACTAGTTCAAAATGTCCTGCGCCTGTGTGAGTGGACATAACTTTCCATACCAGCAGGAGGCAGCAGTCTGTATTCATTCAAAAAGGGAAACTGGAAGACCAACAGGATGGATTCAAGACACTACTTAGCCGGATAGCACCTTAACAACCCATCCTAACACTGAAAGAACAAAGCATATTTATTGAGAGCTCGCGAACATTAACCCAAATAACAAATTGTCTCTGTCAAAGAGCTCAATGCTTCTGCATACAGCCTTGGAGGTGGGGCCCTATTCAAAGTGATGGCCAAATGAGGTCTCATGAACCATTTTCTTTCATTTCTGAGCCAACTAGACGACACTCTTGGTTTAAAGAAAAAGACTCAAGGAATGGCAATTCTATTTGCTCTCAACTCTTTGTTGAACAGAGAGCACTATCTAGCTGGCTCAGAAAATAAAGAGAATGGTCCACATGGCTTAAGTCATACCTACCTATTCATTCTTATGAAAGTTGCACGGTGGCACATGAAGCTAAAATGGTTCAGCTGCCGCATGTAAAGTTCCCTCGATGAACCAGGGTTATTGGCGCTGTTTGAGCATGATTGAGCCCATATGGCGCATGCAGTTGTCAGTTGTCAAGTAAAGCCAAGCAAAGCCAAGCACGACCAAGTGGCCAACTTACGCCGGCCGGTTGTCTGACTTCTGGTTTAGCACTCTGCTAACTTGAACATAAATAATTTAGTCTTGTAGCTCTTATAGACTTTCAAAATGTTATCAGACCAAATTGATCAAATCTTGATAGTGGATTAATGTTGCCGGGGGGTTGTGATACTTAAAAAAGTGTACCTTTCCCTATGTAAGTCTACAAGAAAAAGTATTTTTGGTCCCATGGTTGGTAGTGCCATCATTAGGTCACTTAGAAAATTGTCTTCAAGGCTTGGCAGAGGGGGCCTTCTAAATACATAATCCTATCTCAAATAGCAAGTTGTTTCGAATTCACTCCCTCTTTACTTTAATTATTTGTTTGCTTTCTTTAATTCTGATTCTCTTCTCAGGCATCGAGCTAAACTGCAAATCAGACAGATTTCTCTCACCAATTGGCTCTCGCAGCTCTGATGCCGTATCAACATCCTGAATTAGCTGAAAAGCTGCCAACAAGGACCAACTAGTGCTGATGGTGCAGAACACACACAAAAACTATGGCGATAGACACTCACCAGTGGCCCAATGCTGACCTACGGCTGACCATTGATTTGGTGTGTCAGGGCCCTGACACTCGCATAGAATACATTTCCCAAAATGTCAAGCTGTTCGTTAAAACACTTCAACTTTCAACTGAATTCTCTAAGTAGGCTACATTTAGATATAGTTTTCACTTTCATTATTTGATTTTTTTGTGCTGTTTCAACCATTCTCTGGCCCCTAAACTCTATATTTTGTCTCACCAAATTGATGCACTCAATTGAAATTGAGTTCAATCTCTTACCCTGACACACACTGGCACTTACACTCTAGAGTACACACACATGGCTCAGTTAAAGCTCATCATGACTCATATTTCTGTCAATCAGTCAATGAAATTCATTCCACTACTGTCATCCCTTTGTCCTGACCAGAGCAACTCGATCGTGTTGAAGATGGCATGAACCATATCAACCAAGACATGAAGGAAGCCGAGAAAAATTTAAAAGATTTAGGGAAATGCTGTGGGCTTTTCATATGTCCATGTAACAAGTAGGTACTGACAGTGTGCCCCAAAGGTTCTTTACATATGTGGTGGCGTCCAGTTCTTCCTCTTTTTTTTTTTGTTTGACTTTCTTTCGTCACAGTGAGTGTCTGAAGTTGTTGTCTTCTCTCCTTTGTCCTCTCTTTATCTCTCTCTTCCTCTCCTCTTACTCCCTCTCTCTCTTGTGCTTCGTTCTGTGGGGGATAAATGACTTGTGTTTAATCAGAGCAACTGGAGCGCATCGAGGAGGGAATGGACCAAATCAATAAGGACATGAAGGATGCAGAAAAGAATTTGAACGATCTAGGGAAATTCTGTGGTCTTTGCTCCTGTCCATGTAACAAGTAGGTGCTGCTTGCCTGCCTGCCTGCCTGCCATTCAAAAAAAAGATGAAATATCTAAGAAATCAAAAAAGAATCGAGGTAGAAGTGACATCACGGTGGCCATCAGCCAGTAGTCCGCTCTGCTCCATCCCCAAATAAACTCTGACTCCAGCCCTTTAACACCTTTATGAGGTGGACACTGGAGGCCATGATGGGCTTTCAGAGACTTTCTCTCCCACACACAGACAATACACAGCACACTTAAAGTCGAACTGAAATTTGATTTCTCCTCACTTCTTGTATAAGGAAAATCAACAATGATCTGTAACTACTGCGTATAATTTTCCATTTTTCAAAATATGACAAAACTGTTTTTGGAAACCATTAGTGGTTTAAGACATTGGTCCCTTTACCCACATATTCTCATTGAAGGTTAGGTTAATGCAATGAAAGTTTCTATGGTTAATTTTGTGGAAAGAAATATGGTTGGGTGTCTTTCGGCTTAGCCAAGTTACCATGGTTAGATTTAATTGCACCACCAAATAAACAGCACTGACTCTTTGTACGCTGCACATGCGCAGTTAAGTCAAGTTATGGTTATAACTGGATTTGGTCATTTAATTGGATTACTGTCCTTGTCCCAGTATATAAACACTGTGGGAGAATTGATTTATTAATGGAAGTATGTCCAACTCCACCATGGTAGGTGGAGATATGTCCCCTTTCAGCTAGTTGCTATTTGACTTTCTTCTATTTCTTCTAGTTGACCTGTTACACACAAACACACAAACCATACAAGTTAACAAGTCGCAAACAGGCTGCATGCTGAAGGGTGAAAACATGGATAGATTTCTGGTGCTGTACATTTTGTACATACTCTACGCTTCACTTGGCTCCTTTGTCTTGTTTTGTTTTCTTTCCTTCTTCTTGTGCTTTTTCTCGGTTTTCTTCTACAAAATTATGCTGTTGACTTCAGGGTCAAAGCCTGTCGCAGGGATTATGGAGCATGCACAAAACACTTAAGTTCAGGCCAGTTCAGGTCCGGTAGAGGCGCATACATAAAAAACTGCATTATCTGGGTGCGTTAGTCCAACTTCGAGAAATTCGGCTTAGTATGATTTCAGTCAGACTAATATTATATGTATTTTAAAAGTCCAGTTTTAGTCGGATTATCACAATAATTCACCTCTTTCTAACATCATGTAAGCGTACTGAATGTCAGTCAAAACCATAACTTCATGCACCACTAATATATGTCGCTCTATTACTGCAGAAATTGTTTGTTTTTTTTACAATATAACAAACAGCAAAGATAAAGGGATTTCTGAGGAAAACTGAATTTCAATTTCAGTTCGACTTTATTGCAAATGTAGACAATATGAAGCCACATGCTGTGGATGATTGCGGGCACATGCAGCAGCCCTGATTCTAATGGCATATCTCCCTCAGCTTGGCCTCAAGACATACAGTATCCCAGAATTCATAGCTCCACGACTGTCAAGTACCTCATAGTCATTCATTCTGAACCATCATAACATGATTGTCCTCTGAGAAGCAGGGCAGATACTTCATAAATTACAAACAAACTGTGTTTTTAAATATGTAAATTCACTACCCCTATTTATGTCATTGCTGCTGCTTGTGCACAGTTCATGAAGCAGACTTCTGTGAATAGACATGGTTAAGACCCAAATCCTATAAAGCCAAGCTCAAAAATTCCAGTCCTCCACATAAGCTCTTCTCCACTCAGCCATGGCCATGGTACATCAATAAGTGCCTCTCTTAACACCCTTCTACCAAGTGCCCTTCTCCAAGTGCCCTATTCTCTGAGCTTCCACTTCTCCAAACACCTTTATAATGGGAGTCATCTACATGCAGATGTAACCATTGTAGAAGTCCCACTTGAAACATTCGTACTGATTCCTCCGGAAGAGGAACAGCATATACTGTATGCTAAATAATGGGAAAAGTGGACTCCTACAGTGATATCACTCTAACTGTTGGTCTTCCCAACTTTAAAACCACCAAGATTCAACCAAAAGAGCAGGGCTGGGGCTCCCGAAGCATCTTGGCACTCAGATCATTTTACGTGTTGACTTCAGCTGGAAATTCATTGATCTTGGTCCCAAAATGACTTCGGTCAGCCTGGTCCAGGACTGTTTGACACTTCTCCTCATCTGCATGATCTTTGCCACCACCACACCGCTCTAACATCCAGTAGATCCTCACCTCTTTGCAGGCAACAAGACCTTTTTGTTTCCCTCCAAGCACCCCCTCCTCCCCCACCACCATTTTTGAACCAACAAGTGCCAATGACATGGAATGACTGACGAGCATGACCCTTTGAATGCTCATGCATGCATGATGATGCAACTCATAACAGCGATGCTCCACATGATGATGCTAAGATCGTGATGCTGATATTAACAATGAAGGTGATGTTGATGGTGATGATGATCAAATCATTTTAATGTGTTCTTTTGCACAGGCAATATAAAGCCAGGGGGCTTTTTTTCATGGTAAACAAGGAGTAAACAGCAGATAGAACGCATTGATTTTTCTTATTTTGAAAATGTCAAAATCTCTGGGAGGAAAACATGAATGAAGAAAACAGATTCAGCTTAAACAGAAACATTTTCAAAAGTCGTTTTTGTATTTACAAGGACACAACGTTATAAAACTGCGTTTTTTTGCGATGCCAAAATAATGGAGCGATACTTTCATGTGATTTGCTCCTGAAAAAAAAAGAAAAAAACAGCTTACTGTTTTCAGGATGATCACTACTAATACTGGGGACACATTGACAAAAAAACCCACAGCAATTTAATGAGAATAAAGCCATAAAATTAAAAGTCGTGATTTAATGAATCGTGTAATATTATTTCAGTTAAAAATAAGTGACCAAGACAGCAATATTACTAAAGAAAAAAATGATCAAGATATCAAAATATCTTCATATTTCCATCTCAGGAGGCCCATGAAGCGCAATTTCTGACTTTTTCTTGAGAGTGATTATATTCTTATTAAATTACAGCTTTATTCTTATAATATCACGTCTTTCTATCAATTACGACTTTACTCGCATGATTTTACAACTTTTTGTGAATTATGCCTTTGTTCTTGTAATATAACAACTTTTTATCAAAATTATGACTTTATTCTTGTAATGTTTTGAGTTTGTTGGGTTTTTTTCTCAATATGGCCTTAACATTCCTCTGTAAATTACAGCCACAGCTTTTTACAGAAATAATTTGTGCTATTTTCATATTTTGATCTTGCAAGGAGGCCCATGAAAGGCAATTTATGGCTTTTTTCTTTAAATAGTATATTTATTTATATTGTTGTATTGTCATATTCTTAAGAAATTTAGACTTCATTCTCGTAATATTATGACTTTTTTCTCAAAATTATGACTTTATTCTCATAAGTTTTTCTTGAAATTATGAATTCATTCTGGTAACGCAACAACTTTTTCTCAAAATGGTGACTTTATTCCTGTAATATTATGACTTTGTTGGGAATTTTTTTCAAATGTGGCCCCAATACTCCTCCATCAATCACGGCCATAATTGTTTTGAAGAAAAAGGGTAAAGAATGAAGAAAGGAAGGGAGGAAGGGAATGCTGCATGACAAAGTTGTCGGATGTTAGAAGGAAGGCAGTGAACACGTGGCAATAAAACAGAGATGACAGTATGACACATCCAAAGCAAAGGAGAAAAATAGGAGAGATCTGTGTGGTTCTTAGGAGCTGGAAACTGGGTTAGGACACATGCGCAGTGGCATGCTTTCAGGGATGGAGCCACGTTTGATGTGTAAATGGGTACATCGTGCCACTGTGCATGTACTTGGTGTTTACATGGCTCCGTGAGGCGATCCAGCCCACTGCTGCCTTGTTTTCCCTGTCTGGTTCTGCTGCAGTTTCTCTGCAGTGCCACCTCTCCTGCAGAGCGCTGTGCTAAATAAGCCTTTATCCAGGCTTTATCCTGTTCAACATTACTGCTCGCTAAGCTCTCTCTCCCGCGGGGAACTCGCTCACATGTAGGTCAGCCATATCAGAGAGTGGCATGATAGCCTGCTGGGAGGTTGACTCAAACTGAATGCACACATAGATGGATGCTAGAAAGACAAAACGGACATATTTTTGTTAGATTCCTTTCTCCGCTCAGAAAGTGAGACTTAATTCCATCATGCTGGGATGGTTTTTTTAATCTTCGGCTTTCTGGCTGCCTGTCAGAATTATCTGACTCTTGGTTTTCTGCTACTTTATACCTTTGGATTCTGGCTGTCTGCATGCCAGAGTTGGTGGATCTTGATTGGTGGATAACTCAACTTGCAGGTCACTCGGGTAATAAATGAGATAGAAGATAGAGTTCAGTTTTAGCACAGGATCTGCAATCCTCATATGATCTAATCACATCATTTTGGTTCAATCACAGCAAAGCTGATTAGAGAAGTGCATTATATCCATTATGAGACTGCAGGGAGGTAAACTGCTAAGGAGAGCAAACTGGATATCAAATGAAAGAAAAGTGATGTGAGGAGAGGCGAGGAGAGGAACTGAGAACAGAGGAAAACACAGACAACAGGAGAGAAAGGAGAGGAGAAAGGAGGAGAGGAACAGAGGACACATAGGAGAAAAAAACAAAAGGAGGGGAGAGGTGAGGAGAGAAGCAGATAATGCAGGACAATTAGGAGAAAAACAGGAAACAGACGTGAAGAGAAAGTAAACAAGAGGAGAGGAGAACAGAGAAAACCTTGGAGGAGGTGGAAAGAAATAGAAAAGGAAAAAGGGAGAGAAGAGGAGAAAACCCAGGAGAAAACAAAACAAGAGAAAAGGGACACAAAAAAGAGGAGAGGAGAAGAGAGGAAAGAACGGGAAAGTATGTACAATATTAAACTTTTGAAACCTGAGGAAATTGGCTTGATTTCTTTCAAAAACATAGAAGGAAGGCACTGAGTGACAACAACAAGAAAGTAGTCAAAAAAGTACTATAGATGTAGCTGAAAATTACAACAAAAAACAGAAAACAACACAAAGCAAAAAAATATATATATATGTAAATGTAGCTTTTTGCATTTTTTTCTTTTTTAAAATTTATTCCTAGCTTTTTTAATTAATAATTTTCTAAATCTACTAATGTCTTGCAGTTTCTCTATTATTTCTTACCAAGTTGCTCATTGCCTTTCTTTCAATGCTGTTGAAAGAATTTGCACCAATTTACTCAGGGTTCAAAGGCTTAAATATTGTGAAAAGTGTCTGAATGCAGCACAAGAAAAGCGAGGTTGCTCCAGGTCTAAAAACCTCAAGGAGCAAAAAGGAGATCAAATAAAGCAAGAAATAGGTACACAACAAGAGAACTCAGACAAGGGTAGTGTGTGTGTTTACCACACTGGTGTGTGTCAGCAGGGACGCAGAGCTAAGCGGAGCCTTGCCTCAGTCCATTTCTATTAATAAAAGCAGTGTAGGAGGCTGAGCCATCACCAACCCTGATGTAGCTAGAATACATCCACACAGCACTCCAAGGTTATACAGAACTCTGCAACTCATGCTACAGTAAAGAAACGACACAATATTGCTGAATGGATGATAAAAAATATAGATATAAGATTTATTTCTCAGGCAAGAGAGGGAATGAGGTGAAAAATGTTGGCTTTGTGGACACCTGATTTGAAGGGTCGAGTCTGGCATTTCATATGTCTCCATCTTGGGTTTTTGGAGCCAAAAGTGACCATATTTGGATGAGAGGGTGGAGCTGTAGAGCAGTGAGAGGTGGATGTGACTCACAGACTGTGGTTTCACCTCGCAGACAACTTGTCACTCCCTGAACCCTTCGAAACCTGAATAAATTGGTTTTAGTTCTTTCAAAAAAATAGAAAGGAAAAGAGCAACTTAACAAAAATGACCCCCAAAAAACAAAGAATTAGTATAAAATTACAGGGAAATTATCTGAAATAAGCAAAAAAGGAGCAAAATGCTTGTGAAAGGCGTCTAAATAAAGCACAAGAAAACTGATGTTGAGCCAGGGTTTAAAGGATAAATATGCATGACTTTAAGTCTTAATGAAATGTTAATGAGTGAGATATATAAAAATTCAGTTCCATTCAGTTGTTATGAATGTTAAAATTAGCTACAGAGACCAAAAATGTTTATTTCTGCTGTAAAGTTGTGACCCACTTTTGGAGCCAGCATCAAGTGGCCATTTAAGGAATTGCTGTTTTTGTTACTTGGCTTTCTTTTTTCAAGTCTCAGAGGTTGCCACTTGGTGTACGCACACATTTTTGCTCCTTTTCCACCCCAATTTCCAGAAATTCTCTCCACCTTCGCCCAAGCAGCATTTGAACTTTTTTAAAAATTAGTCATCACCGGCTTTGGTTGAAAGACTGAATAAATAATGAATATCAAAAAAAGTTTCCGCCTTCACATTTTCACCAGCCTCCATGCTGCTTTCAACTCTTTCAACTCTAACTCTGTTTTCCAGCACATTTGTGACGTCAGACAAGAGAAAAAAAAGTATATGTTGAGCTGTGTAGTCTACTGCAGAGCCATCTACACAGCTCAACATATCGTCATAGAATCGTTCGTATGATATCCTACTAATTAGGGCCTCCTCAATGAGGTAATTAACAAAAAGTTTCAGAGGTCAGAAAAGAAAAAATGTGAGGACGGACCTTAAAATGACGCAGAGTTCGCACAGTTATGAAAACAAAGCTCTGCAACAGAATCTTTGGTAAAAGTCTGAGGTTTTGTGATCCATCCACCAGCTCAACCTGACTCCTTACAGACTGCTCTGGACTGCTTTTTTCACTCCTGCCAACACGTTGGTCACATGATTGCAGCCCCCCAAAATATGTGGGTTATGCACAGCTCCTGATAGGTACAAATTTGGGTGTACTACTTTTCATAGGAAAACACACAAACGGTGTGTGAGAACAGCCTACACAGCTCTGGTCTACTGGCAATGGGAAATGAGTCTATGACTTATTTTGGTGTGGTTTCCCATATTAAAAACCCTAAATATATATGTGTTAATTTTGATGGAAAAGGGGTTTTACGTTCCCCTCTATTCCCAACTCTTTGGTGCCAAAAAACTGAATCTGAGAGTGTGAAGTTTGACGTGCAGAATTAGGTGACATTTGCAAAGCCGTGCAACTGAGCTGGGATTGCATATCCTGTTAGCACAGCTGTATTTGTCGTACACTTTGTACTCTTTAAACAGAGGCGGATACAGAAGAATCCATGGGATGATTTAGTGTAATAGTTATCACACTCTTCACTCCTCGGCCTCACCGTGACATAACATCCACCTTTGAACCTCAAAGAAAAAGCGGTGACCTTTTCAAACGAATGAAGCGAGGGTGGGGGTGTTACGGTAGCTGTAGGAACAGTTAACTGTGCTGTTATTCTCTGTTGACTCCCTCCAGTTTCTTGTTTTGTTTTGTTACCTTTTGTCGTTTGGCAGTTTGTTCTCTGCATTACTCGTCGTCCCTCCTAACGATGTGACAGTCCTGTACACTCTGTGTTGTGTGTTTGCCAAAAGCTCGTCTCTTCCCTGTTTTCTGTCACACTGGGACATTTAACTTGGTGGGTGGGGGGGGGGGGGGGGTGGGGGGGGGGGGGGGGTATGCAACAACACAGGGTCAGTAGGAATGGGGAGGGATACTCAACTTGCGTTGCGGGTGCCATTGCAAAACAACACAGAAGAGTCATTAGTAGAATGGTTTAATGCAGGGATACTCAACTTGCGTTGCTTGGGAGGCATTTTTTTTGCAAATTGACAGGATGCCAGGGGCCAGTCGCAGCAGTTCGCCATTACATTTCTGGGATTTTAGAATGTTTCTCGGATTTAAGGATGTTTTTTTTTTTCTTTTTTTTTTTTAAGGATTTTAGGATATCTGCTAGGATTTTAGGACATTTCTAACATTTTAGGGCATTTTGGGATTTTAGGATGTTTCAAGGCTTTTAACATTTCTTAGATTTTAGAACATTTCTCCGATTTAGGCCATTGTTAGGACTTCAGCACTATTCTAGGATTTTATTTTTTAGGATGTTTCTAGCATTTTAGGATACTTTTTTAGGATTTTAGAATGTTTCTTGGATATTAGGATATTTCTAAGATTTTTAGATTTTTTAGACATTTCTAGGATTTTAGGACATTTCTGGGATTTTAAAACATTATTGGCTTAGCTAGGACCTCTGTTGGAGGATGTGGGGGATCCTCCAACAAACACTTTTTTTCATTGCTCTATTTTGATGCTAATTTTTGCACTCAGGCACCTTATGTATACTTGAAGTACAAAAACAATTCACAGTATAAACAACTTCATTTTAATGCTGAATGAGAACATGGTTGGGGGCCACCCTGCATCCTATCTAGAGCCAGATTTGGCCCGTGGACTGTAAGTTGAGTATCACTGGTTTAACGGAACAAAGGAGACGTACCTACATGTTGAAGCTAATAAAATGCATGCCTAGATTGTACAAAACAGACAGATGTGACTTGTGCCTGATTCCAAACAGTATGTTATATATCTACAAGATATAACATCACACACATTACTATTGTATAACAACAGAATGAGCCTGCACTTACCAAACCCAAATAACCAGTCTGTGCCTGCTATGCTTTGCTTGACTTAGTCTAGTCCCCACCATATATTTATGTGCTGGATGCATGAAACCAAATAACATGTTTGTGTCAGCTGATCACACCACATACTGATATAAATGCTGTTGCAGTACCTCAAATCCAAGGCTCTCTGTGTAGATTTGACTAATGGGAAGCCAGCCTGTTTGAGGTAAATGGTAAATGGTTTGGCCAAAGTGTTGAGTGACTGTCCCTCCTCGTCCTTCCCTTTGCTGTTGGCGGCCAGGATGAAGAGTGGAGCCAGCAAGGCCTGGGGGAACAACCAGGATGGCGTGGTGGCCAGCCAGCCTGCCCGCGTGGTGGACGAGCGTGAACAGATGGCCATCAGTGGAGGCTTCATACGCAGGTAAGCAGGGAGCTTGAGGTACCAAAACACCTATGTTAGAAATTGAGAAGTTCGGGGGTGTACAAGAATGAAGTGGGCTTGTGTGGAATTTTTTCATACCTTCATATCCTCCAAAAATTTCACCGGGGTATGTAATTTAATGTAAGTCCATCGTTCCAACACCAGATCTGATTTGGTCGAAATAAATCCTTAATTCTGCCCTTTTCCCCACCGTCTCTCTCTGCCTGCTTGCTGCCGGCCGTTTACAGTCCTGTAACTTCTCCCTCCACCACTCGGTGTCACTGTGTCTTTCAATTCAGTTGCTTGTTTTGACCAGTAGAGACAGAGTTCTAGTGGTGCATGCTGTGCACTACGTACAATGAGTTTATCAAAAAGAGGAGTGCCTGTATTTATGACGGTATTGAAAAACAGACTTTTAGGATTTCTAAGTACCATGGTAAAGTGTAATACCATGATTCCGCCCAAGCCTAGTGTGAACTGAAAGAGCTCTCTGCATGCATGTGAGAGGAGCTGTCGCAAACATTTTAGGTTGTAAGAGAACCGGGAAGGGATCCACATAAAGTAGCTACAAGTTGGAAGCATTGTGGGACAGAGAATGATAATTAAGGTTTGACAATTTTTTGAAAATTTGCCATTTTGCGTTCATGCAGAGAGCCAGATATGAAGACGTGACTCTCACATGAGCAGTGTAATTATGAAGCCACAGCTAATGTGTCAAAATGTCAAATGTATCAAAAACGTTTAACAGTGTTTCCCATTCCCTGCTTTTTCTAAATGAGATCTTGTTAAGTTATAATCCCAAATTTTTAGGACTGAAATTTTCAAGATGACTTCTTTAAATTGCAAATTGGGATATAGGGCATTAGAAAAAGGATAAGTAATTTGAGCATCAAGTAATTTAAACTAGAAATAAACAGTGTTCAACAGAATATAAACTACTGTGCAGACGGTCCTGCTCATGTCCAGATGCCTGCTCTGAGGTCAGGCCCTGCTCTGAGACAAGAAAAGGATCAGAGGTGAAATGTGGATGAGAGCGTGAACCTGCTCAACACGGCAGTATGGGGTGTGTGTCATCACAGTGTTTAAATCTGCTTGTGTGTGTGTCCTTAGGGTAACAGACGATGCCCGGGAAAATGAGATGGATGAGAACCTTGAGCAGGTGGGTGGCATCATCGGTAACCTGCGCCACATGGCCCTGGACATGGGCAACGAGATCGACACCCAGAACCGCCAGATCGACAGGATCATGGAGAAGGTGGGAAAGTTTACGATGTTTCTCAGATTTTAGGAGTTTCTTGGATTGTCATATTTCTAGGATTTTAGGACATTTCAATGGTATAAGGACATATCCAGGATTTTAAGATGTTTCAAAGATATAAGGACGTTTCCAGGATTTTAGGACATTTTTAGGATTTTAGAACATTTCTAGGATTTCAGGACGATTCATTCCCAGTGTGAATTACTTCATTTTTATTGTTGATTAAAAAAATGGTTGGGGGCCACCTGGAATCTATTGGGGGCCAGATTTGGTCCACAGTATCACTGGTTGTCATGTTTCACAGGATACCACTACATTTGCACCGGCAACAGCCTCTTAAAGACAGCAGTGTCGCCATCCAATTATTTTTTCCAGCAATACTAGCAATTGTCCATGGCCATTACTAAATTCTACAAGTGTTTTGTCAACTTGGCTTAAAATATCAACCAAAACAAGCAAACTGATGTTGCCCCCTTTTCCTTCAGGCTGATTCCAACAAGACCAGGATTGACGAGGCCAACCAGCGCGCCACAAAGATGCTGGGCAGTGGCTAAAACGCCCGAGCGTGATCGTCCCGGCGCCCGCGCCACACATCTACAGGCGCTGACATGCTTTCATCATGGTATTGACCTTCTAGGTTTGCACACATGCACATATCACCTCCCTTCCCCATTGTAAATGTTGTTCTGTGTCGTCTGTCGAGCTTTTTCAAGATGATTGTCCTCGTAAAAAGATGATTTCTTATACTCCGTATATCATTCTTTCCAAAGGTTGTATATAGTGCTGACTTGATGGCTCTCTAGCTCACCTGTGAAGTTTTTATTCTCTTTATCTATATATATATCATATATTATTATATATATCATATATAATATATATATATATATAAAAGTACACTGCTCTGGATGACAAGTATATAATAGGAATGCTATATAAGCTGTTTTTATTCTTTTCCTTTTCAGTATCTCAGTATCGTCTTAGTAAAGCTGTGTCATCCATTTAGGCTACTGTCATGCTCCTTTTTTTGGTGTTGTTACGACAAAGGGGAGAGGACTGATGGGAAAACAGGCGTAAAGATTTATGAGGCGATGGTACAGACAAACAGGATCGCAAAGAGCACTTACAATCAAAAGGCAGTTGTTGGTACATTTTCCTCCATCGCAATCATACTGAGTTACTGTTTAGACAATGTGCAACTAGACTCTCTGTAGCTGTATTAGACATTGCATTCCAAGTGATGTGAATTGTGCGTTCTCTGCATGACAAATGGTAGATTTTAGTCTTATAAATAAAACCTGTCTGAAAAATATATATAAAAAATAATAACATGGCAGTAGCAAATTGACAAAACGCATGCTCAGTATTAGGACACAGTTGATCGTTCCATACTCCTGCAAGTTTGCAATAGTGCCACTCTTTTTGTCTCGATATATTTACCGACTGTGACCATCTCGTTGTAAAATAATGCAAAAGGGATCAAAAAAGTGAGATAAAGATGAAAAAATACGAGGACTTGGGGTTGTATTGCAAAAAAAAAAAAGAAAAAAAAAAGACCTGTTTTCTAAATGATTATGCAGTTCAATGATGACGATGTTGATTATGTGCTGAAAGATGAGGACTGGTTGTGTACTGTAACATAGGTTTTGGATGCTCTGAAAAAATAAAAATAAACGTTTGCAATGTAAAGCAAAGACGCATATTTCTGAGAGACCTTACTTTTATAAGAAGACTGTATCTGTAAGTTTATTCTCCCCGTGTGGTTTGTTATTGGTAAAAATAATGATAATATTGAATAACAATAACTATACTCTGAAACAAAAAAATACATACAAAAGGGTTTTTTGTTGCTTCTGTATTTTAGAGCTATGCACACCAAATCGCCAAAATGTCGAGTAGTTAGAGTAAGGTGATTACATACCTAAACCTGAATGACACAATAGGTTAAACTGTGAGATTGATGTCCTCAACGCATGTAATATTAAAGACTCCCTCTCTGTATCCTGTCAGTGTGTGAAGTGGTGGACATTTTGTAGCTAGCTGAATTGATTAAAAGTAATAAACCCTAGTCACACCCGTGTCTGTCTTTATTGCTCCTGTGAGTCCAGAGTCTCTCTCTCTGAGGTCCAGGGTGATATTTACAGAACAACCCCGGTCAGGTTAAATTTAGATTTGCATGTAGCAGAAAGTCCACCGATTGCCCCTATCAAGCAACTTCTTTATGCAGTCCAGGTTCCTGACAGTCAACGAGGTATGATATTTATACGGGATCTGTGCAACTAGATGATGTACTGCATGGATGCTGTGATGCAGTGTATAATCACACACTGGAGCAGAATGATGTTGCCATTATTTGGTTCCATGTAAAAGTGCAGATGCGGTATAAACGGGGACTTCGTGGTGCTATCTCTGTGTAAAAGCAGCTAACTTGTCTGCTGTCTTTAGAGGAGTTTAGAATGACTGCTTGAGCAGGTTACATTAGAGCCTCATCCCCACTGCACAAGAAAACAGCTAACAACAACTAACATCTGGCTTTTTAATGGGAACACGTACGATCGGCATTTACACCTGGGCCAAATGACTTTGCAGTAGACACAGGTTTTTATCAGCTCCAGCTCTGTTCAGCATCAACGGAAACACAACACCTGGGTGAACTTGGCAATTTTAGCTCCAAAACTGGCAAGATGCTAAAACATTATTCCAAATTAGTCTGCGCCAAGTTTGAAAGAGTGAAAGAGATATACAAAGAGAAAAAAATAAAAACCGTAAAGGTTACCTGTGTTTGAAAAACCAGTGAGCGTGGGTTTAGGAGAAAGGGGTATAGGAGAGCTAAGGTGTGCTGCTTCATGCAGTAGGGTGAGAAAATGATGGGAAAGGGTGTGGCAGCTCTGCCAGCACCCAAATGTTCCTCTGTGGAGGTCAAAAACAAAAGAGAAAAGAAGAGCAGAACCATTCCTCACTGGCTAGCTTGGAAACATTGCAGGTCGCATGTCACAGTGACCAGTCATTGGCGGAAAATCATGCCAAGGTGTGAAAAGTGAAGCATCCAGTGATCCCAACAATGGTGAGTAATATCTAATGTTGGCGATGGGCCTTTTTCACCACACACACTTTGACTTTTCATAGTCGGAAAAGCACAGGTGCAACTGACAACATCAACACTCACTTCCATCGAGTGTCCCAGTGAGCTATTCCAGTGAGCCATGATGGACAATACCAGTCTCTATTGGATGCACTTGTGCTTTGCCTACTATGACATGTCAAAATGTCTGCTGTGATAAATGTTCATCCAAACATACCTTTAGTGCAACTTATGATAACACAATCCACATTGCGCCAATAAGTGCCACAAACAAAGATTGTAAGTTAGCACTTACATACTTTGATTACTGTTTTAGCTGTTCTGCAATTTAGGACTGGCAAGGTTTTCACATGTAAATGACAATGCTGTGAGCTTTTCAAATGCAAATGACCAGTGTGTGTCTGTGTGCATGTGTGTGTGTGTGTATGTGTGTTCACAGAAAAGATGCACAAAACGGGAAATTTAGTCTAACCAGGCATAGAGGTATAGGTACATACACCAAAATTGTTCTTTTAAGCCTTCACTTTTACACTTAAATTGTTACAATAAAAGTAAATTTGGAGAAATGAAGAATCCTTGGCTCCTATTACCAACCAACAGAGAAAACTTAAATTTTCTCCCCACTCATATTCTATGTATTGTAATCATCTATAGCTAATTAATGAATGTATTTCCTTTCTGATTGCCAAGTCGGAGTCGTTCTGTGTTTGCATACAATTTAAAACAATGTTCCTGCAACTCTTCATCACCAGCACTAGTCTATATTAGTTACATTGAGGGTGTGGAGAACATATAACTTCTTCTACAGCTGCCAACCGCCCATCATCATTTCCACTTAGAGAATGGTGAAATCAAAGCAAGGCAGTTAGGCTGGGGCACCAGGCCCCCCAAAACTAAATCCGCCCCTAATTAAAACTATGCCTGCTGCTCAAGCCAGGATATATTTGTTCACCAAAGTGACTTTGATGTAGATTTTTGTATTTTATAGGAAACTATGCAGTGTCTCCCAAAACTGTGAGGGAAACGACAGATGCCATGACCCGATGCAAGGGTAAGATTTAAAGAAAAAAGCTGAATGCACTGTGCTGAATGGGATCAAAATGTCATTCAGCCATAATACTGTGTTGTGTGAACACCACAGAGCAGTACTAATTGCACTTCTTGTGTTCTCAGCTAATGGAAGCGAGGAGAGCTGTCTTGACTAAAGAAGAAATGGATGTCTGGAGAGGGATCACAATAGACATGATATCACATGAGGACGACGGCACAGCTGACGGGGAAACTGTGGATTGTGGCCACCATCCTTTAGAAGCCAGGAGCTCTCTGAGCTATGTGCTGTTCTTCAGGAGAGACTGCACGGGAACCCAAAATATGAAGCAACACACCACAAAAGACTGCGTGTTGGGCCACCCTCAGACAGACCGGCACCGACTATACAACACCAAAGCAGCATTTCAAGCATCAAGGACACGAACAACTACATTATGAAGTTCTCAGATAAAAGCTATATTGAGTCTACTGACAACGGATTCAGATATTGCTGTGTGTAAGTCTGAGATGGGACAAGTTGTACAGTGGTGTGAGGGGCACAAACTGATTTTAAATGTTCAGAAAACAAAAGAAGTGGTCTTTGATCCCAGGTCTGTTGGCGACCACAGCTCAGTAGTTATTAATGGGGTGAGAGTTAAGCAAGTAAAAGTGTTTAAGTACTTGGGTGTTCATTCGATTTTCAGTTGCAATGGGCTCATCATGTTGAATATGTCTGTTCATAATTAACATTGTTTGTGCAATATTTTGCTTTAGGAAATTGTGTAATATCTGATGTAGGGTATATGAATTGACTTGTGCAGAGTGTGTGTGCATTTGTTAGTGTTGTGTGTGCTTTTATGAGGTGTAGGGCATTTTTGCAATAATCTTGCATAACACTTTAGTGTTATTATAATTGTAGAGCATTGTGTAATACTCTTGTGATGTATGGGCTGGTGGGGATATTGTGGGTTGATTGTAATCTGATTGTATGTGTGTGTGATCCTGTTGCCTGTGTTTTCTTGTCCCAGTGTGTGGATCCGAGGAGGATACTGTGTGTTAATTGTAGTTTGACTGATTGGTGTGACAATTTTCTCCTAAGGGAGACAATATGCTGATCTTATCTTATCTCATGTTATGAGACCAACTCTGCTAAGTTGCTTTTTTTGTTCTTTTGGGGTTTTATTTAAATAAAGCTACTATTTTCAATATATTCCTGACAAATGTGTCTTTTTTCTATACTATGTGGTTTTCAGCTGTATTTTTGGACATGTCATAATTTGACATTTTTCGACATACTATACTATGACGTTTTCAGTTGTTTATTCGACATACTTTAGTTTGATGTTTTTGGCCGTTTGTTCATCATACTATACTATGACGTGTCTAAACATGCTATGTTATGTGGTTTTTAAGTGTTTTTGCTGACAGATGTATTTTGGACATGTCATATTTTGACATTTTTCGACATGCCATATTATGAAATTTTTGACTATCTTTTGAAATACTAAACTACCACGTTTTCAGTCATTTTTTCCACATGCTTTATCATGATACTTTTGGCTATTTCTTTGACATGCTATACTACGATGTGTCTTGACATACTATACTATAACGTTTTCAGTCGTTTTTTTGACATGCTATATCATGATTTGACATGCTGAACTACGACATGCTAGGGACCTTTCATATTTTGAAATTTTTTCGACATACTATACTATGATGTTTTGAGCCGTTTTTTCATTTTATTATACTATGATGTTTTTCGACATGCTATACTATGTGGTTTTTCAGTCATATTTTGAAATTTTCCAATATACTATACTATGACGTTTTCAGTCATTTTTCAACATGATTTATTATGATGTTTTTGGCTGGTTTTTCATTATACTTTACTATGACGTGTCTCAACATGCCATACTATGTTGTTTTCAGCTGTTTTTAGGAGATGTCTTATTTTGACTTTTTTCGTCATACTAAACTATGACAGTTTCAGTCGTTTTTTCGACATGATATATTATGATGTTTTTGGCAATGTATTTTTTACATACTATACTATGACGTCTCATGCTTTACTATGTGGTTATCAGCTGTTTGTTCGACATGGCATATTTTGACATTTTTCGATATAATATACAATGAGGACTGAGCGTTTTTTCGACATGCTTAGTCTGATGTTTTTGCTGTTTTTTTTCATACTATACTATGACGTGTCTTAACATGCTATACTTTGTTTTCAAGTGTCTTTTTGACATGTCACATTTTGACATTTTTATTGTCCAAAATATGACCAAATAGTCATACTGTAGCATGTAATCCTAAATATGAGCAAAAAGTCATACTATAGGTGTCATTAAAATATTCTCAAAAAGTCATTGTCATGTCAAGGAAGTTGTGTTGATTTGCTTTTTGTCTTGTGTTTATGTTGTCTTGTGATTTCCTGTTTTATTTTGAAATCCTAACTCTCCTCTCATTTCAGGTCACCTTACTTCCTCCCTTTGTGTGTTTTCCCGCCAGTGTGATTGTCGGCCCCGCCCTGATTGTCTCCACCTGTTCCCCCTTACCTTGTGTCTATATAGTCAGCGTCTCCCTTTATCCTGTGCCAGTTCGTCTTGTCAGTCAGAGAACCAGTGCCATTTCCATGCTCACGTCACCTTTTGTTTGTTGCTCGCTCCTTCGCGTTTATCAGGTCAAGGACTTATTTTTCGATACTTTGTTGGACTCTTGTTTTCTTTATTCCTAGTCAGAGTGATTTTTTGTTGTTACTTTTGCTTCCTCGTCAGAGTGATTTTGATTTTGCCTTTTGTGAAAGACTATTTTCTTTGCCTTTAATAAATTTATATTTTTTGGATATGCTATATTCTGACTAGGGCTGACTAGGGCTGAATTGACAATAAAGTTGACTTTGATCACTTTCGTGTTTATATATGTATTTGTGCCTGTAAGTGTACTGCAGTTATCTAGGATCCACCCCTAACCAACCTGAGACTTCCTGCACTTTCTTAAAGAGCATTTTCCATCATCAGGAACTGTTATGTGAATGTTAAGTTTGCAAGTAATAAATCTTAAGGACTCTTACTTTTGTTTTTTACATAAGTCCAAGATATCACTTTGGTCAGTTTGACAAATATAGTCCCTGACATGTCAGCAGTGACAGGACTACAATGATGAAAACACATAAGAATACTCAAAGTAAGGTTTACATTGTGGAGAGTCTGAGCAAACACATTTCAAATGCAAAGTTGTCTTTATTGAAAAGTAGGAAATATCCAAGTTAAAGGGATACATACAATATTTAATCATTGTTGTGGAATCATTCATTAACATAATGGAAAAACAACCATTTGAAATTGAGGGATTTCAATGACATCAAGTTTAACAGTAGAACTCATAAACCATTTTTTCCTCCACCACCATACTTTATAAAATGACTTCTATTATTACTGTAATATAATAAATCACATTGTTTAATACAGAAAAAGAAAAAAGTTAGCAGCCATCACCAAATAACATTGTTGGACTGTGCTCTGTCGAATTGCAGTGTCAAAATAAATTCAAAGCTGGTGTCACACAGCTAATGCCTTTAAATCCCAACCTAAAACTCACCATTTTGTCTTAACTTTCAGTTTCATTCTTTGATTACATCAGCAAGTCAAACATTAAAACCCATACACGAATGATACTTTCTGATGTGTCAGCACTGCTAATTAATCATATTGTTTTATATGGAAAAAAGAAAAAAATGTTAAACAGACCATCACCAAAATGATTTAATATTGGTCTTTGCTCTTCACTTCAATGAGTGTTGAGAATTCTTAGCTCTGCTACCATGAATATGGCTTTCACTGATACAAACACAGGTACTCACGGCAGCCTTTATTGCCTGAGTTGAGATTTCTTTTGATAACAGTGATTCCAGCCTTCTCATAGACTGGAACTGCACACATGTTCAGGAGCAGAATCAGGTCCTGGATGGGATTGGGGCATACCTGTTTTTTGTACCACATGTACACCTGGTTACCTCCGGTACCCTCATTGAGGTTAACACTCACTGGCTGGTAATTTTGCTGCTGATAGAGCTGATACTCGCTGGCATTCGTGGAGACTTTCAGATCACTGAGTGCAACCTTGGGATCGGTGCTCATACGGTACCAGATGAAGACATAGGCTCCTCCTGCACCTCTGTTAGTATCTTCATCCAAGCGGATGTAACCGCTCTCAAAGTAGTCGCCATCTGATCCAAATCCAACAGTTGCATCGACATCACAGATGTAGGTTTGCTTCTCTCTCTTCACCCAGATGTGGATCCAGTCACCATCATTTCTGCGGTTCAGATCAAGGGCCAGTCTCTCCCAGCCAAGGCCATACTTGGGGGCCTCATTTGCTGCACTCGTGGTGACATCAATCTCCACTATGGGAATATCATACTTTGTGTGCCCTTGAAAGTACCAAAGGTAGATTTCGTTACCTTTGGTTCCAGCATTGAGATTTTTCGGGATCTTTATGTACCCTGCATTGATCAATCCATCCTCCATCTCATGGACGAATGAGAACTGAACCCTGGTGACTGGTGCAGGGCAGGATTCTTTTTTGTTCCAAATAAAGATGTGGTTTCCTCCTGCTCCTTTGTTCAGATCAGTATTGATTTTCTTGAAGCCTTGTGCTTGGAGCTGTTGCTCCTCAGCTTTATCAAGGGACACATTGAGTGCAGAGATGTATTTGGTCATTGTTGGTTACTGTATTGAAGAAAGACAAACCACGAGTAAGAAGAATATGACAAGTAAGCAGCATAAATGTGCTTTCAGTGTAACACAATATAATCCTGAACAATCTACATATTGCCATAATGACTTCTTAACTAAGTGCTATTCTAAATGAGCATGCATTATACACCCATTTACACCAAAACCAATTAGGGTCTTAAATAGAAAAATATTCAGTTCTAAGCAATAAAATTCTTAAAAACTTACGTCTGTTGATGATGGATGTTAGGCTGTAAGAAGTCAACTGATCTGCTGAATTCTGTTGTACTTACTGCAGATCAGTTGCCTTTATATAGACGACAGAGATGCTATGACTCATCATGCATCTGTGAGGGGTCACATTCCAACAGGTAGACAGTAGATTACCTTGTGAAGCTGTATGTATTAATTAAATTCCTCACATTACTCTTCTGAAGATCCTGCCAAGATAAGCCCAAAAACTATTCTTGCCAACACCCTGTCTGTATATTATTTTAATTTCCTCATTTCCAGCCCAATATGGGTGAGGCTGACATATCTTCTAACCATTAGTGCGAACCACTCCAACCTTCTATGTACAAGTTAGCAGTAATTGAAGACGTGGGTGACCTATTGGCTGTTCCCTTAGTTTGCTTGTAAAAGTAGTTAGCTTGAAAAGTGGTGTCAAGACACAACTCTAGAAGTTGGAAGATCTGGTGGGTTCACTCTGAGGTCTTGTGTTAGTTGATGTCTAATGAATAAATCATCCTTACTGAGGAGACTGATATGGGTCTGAAGCAAAGACTGTATAAAATGATGTTACTGTTGCGACATCACCCATTAGTTTGTGGACTCCCATTTTTAAGCCTCAAGGGTGGCATTGTAACTTGACATTTTTCAAGTGGGTGTCTCTGTTTGGAGCTTACTCAAATGCTAGCTGTTATCTTGGTTAGCACAGTGCATTTACAGCCAAACTGTGATAATGCTAAAGCTAATGAAAGTTTTTGCTTGCAAAAACCAGGCTTAAAACCATCAAAACAAAATAGACTTACTGAAATGAAACATCTGACTCCTCAGAAGCTCTTTATGTACAACCAATTGCTGACATTTTTGGAAATTATTACCTCACAATAACCTTTCATGAACTGAAAACAAGCTGAAGTGAAGACAGATATGGCTACACTTATAATCCATGAATCTGTGGTTACGCCATGGTTACATTACATAACTAGCATGTTGTTGCTGTGGTATTTTGTCAACAAACGGCACCCACCTGACACTCAAAATGGTCACTCCCTTAATTATGTATAACTTTAGGCCTCATACATTATTTTTCTATGGTCTAAGATAGTCCAAAAATGTTATTAAACATAAACAACTCTCTCCCAAATCCAAAAACTTGAGTGCTTAAACTCAAACTTTTGATGTCATAGGACTTAGAACACTAAAACATAATAAAGCTCATTTGGGTTTTGTTGTAGATTTTGTCTTGCCAGTGTGGTTTCGACGAGCTTGTGTGGAATAGATCCGTAGGCGCTGGTCAAGCCAGAGAGCTGCTAAGTCTCCTTTGCTCTCGCTTGCCTCCCGGATTAGCTGTGTCACCACACCTGTGTGCTCCATACATCCAGGCACTCCTTGGACTCCTGCCCTCTGGACTTCTCCCCTCAACAGTAATGGGCTTGTCATACAGACATGGCTAATCCTGGTGATTTTAATCAACTCATCATTCAATTGCAAAGATGTGGCAGTTTTTAAACTTTGTTTTTAAAAACTTTGTTTAAAAATACATTTACCATGTACCTTAACATTCATTAGCTTTAAACTGAATCAATACAGCAACAAAAGTCACTTCTGGCTACTGTTTTAAATTGCTGAGGTTTATAAATTTGGCAAACTTGTGCATTTCTGTGGTAATTTTCACTCGTAACTGTAACATACAGATATATGTGATGACTTGAGATGAGAATGTGGTGGTGGTTCGTATAGTTTCCTTTGGTAAATAAATATAGACACCAATTTATCAGGCAAAAATCTTGGTGTTATGTTTCCTTCTACTTTCTCGTTTAATCAGCAATTTAAAGAAATCACAGTGAACGGATGTTTTTTCCTTTTACCTGTGCAACATTGCCAATATTCTATCTTCTCTGTCCATGGCTTATTCACACTTTCTTTCATCCAGATTTGATTATTGTATATGCCTGTTTGTCCTCACAGTTGTTTTCAGACCTGGCAAAGTTACCACAAGTCTTCAGTTTGTGCAGCTAAATCTTTGCCTACAGCTAAAGTAACTGCTTTGTAGCAAAATGTTCGTACAAACCCTTTATTTGATTTATTTACTATTTATTTAACCTACTGCAAAAGTAGATATTGTCATGAATGTGAACTCATCGTGTAAACATTGAAAGCGTCTATACAATGACCGTTTTTTACTTTACAAGAGTTACACCCAGATACTCAGCGCTGCATGTTTTACCTGTATTATTTTGTTCAGTTCTGTAAGTCACACCCGCTGCCATCAAAATATTTAAGCTCCTGCCAGCTTGGCAGGACTTTGAGGAAGAAGAGCAGAAAGGGAAAAGAAAGGGAAGAAAGCAAGGTTTGCTTTGTTTTTTTAATACAGACTTCTTCCTCATGGGGACAAGTGTTTGTGTATGGGTGTCTGTGTATGGGTGTGTTCAAGTCCTGAACACACACACGCGCGCGCGCACACACACACACACACACACACACACTAGTACAAACATCCAATTAGCCAATTATACAATGACTTTTTCAACACAGTATACAAAGACATTTTTTCCACATAATATACCAATACTTGTTTAAATACTGACATTGTTTTTCGGCATTCTATACTTTTAATGTTTCAACACGTACTATGTACTATGGTATTTTTTTTTTTCAAAATAATATGTCATGAATTTTTCCACATACTATACTAAGACATTTTTTTTGACCAACTATACCATGGCTTTCTCAACATACTATACTATGACTTTTTGAAACTATTTTTTTTTTTAACACACCACATGACTACTTTTTCGTCATTCTATACTTTGACTTATTTTTTCAAAATACAATACTAGGTCTTCTTTTGACATACTATAGTATGATGTTTTTTTTAAATACTGAACTATGCAGTTTTAGAGAGAAACTATATTTTTTTTTTTAAATATACTTCACTTTGATTCTTTAAATACTTGACATACATTTTTTTGACATAATGTCAGGCTTTTTTCTCTTACTGTATTATGATCTTTTTTTTTTTTTACATACTATGACTTTTGACAAAAACTATTTATAATACTAGTATTTTGACAATACTGTGGCACTTCTTTTCGAACATAGTATACCATGGCTTTTTTTTTTTATTTAACTTTTTAACTCTGTGAGTTTTGACATATTATAGTATGATTTCTTCAGTACCCTAAAGTAAGAAATTTTTTTCAATGTACTTTACTATGATTTCATCAATACAATAAAATTTTCTTCGACATATTATACTATGGCTTTTTTCGTTATTCAAGCCGTAAAACCCATCTACCATCAATACTTCCAGATATTATCACCAGTACTCACTCTGTGTGTATGTTTTCTTTCTTTTATCTGTGTCAATGGTGTGTCTGAGTTTAGCCTCTTGTGTGTTTGACTAGTCTGTCCTCCATAATAATCATGTTGTAATGCTGTGTATAGCATTTTAACCACCAGTAATACAGCAAGTAAAGACCAGAATATTTCCTTCATCAGGTCTTGTGCTAAATTTAACTAATCTGGCAAACACTTTGTTTTCACATGTGGTTATTATCCTATAATCATCTCTCATTCCTCCAGATTTTATACACCTGTGGCAATTGGACTGAATGAAACAGCTGAATTCAATGATTAAGAGGTGTTGCCCAATACTTTTGTTCATATAGTGTATTTGAGATACAGGCATTGCCATCACCATCATGCAAGGGTGATTTCATTAAGAGTCAGAGTCTGCACAGTAGCCTTATACGCAGTGGGGGAGTTCATGCCAAACATCTGACCAATCATGAGCAGCTCCATTGAATGCAAGCGCATGAATTCATCTGTCAATCAAGGTGGAAAATTCCCCCGTTATGTAACTGAATACCTCTTTAAAACCGTACTGATCACAAAAACAAACACTTGAACAAACATCAGGGTGATGAGAACTACTTTCAGTGACAGAAACCACTCTTGGAAAAAAACAGATTTGGCGTATACTTTGAGTTTTTAGTTTGACCTAAGTCCCATTAACTAACATTACGGGGATGGGCTTTATAAGATATACTGCCGACAGACACCAGGGGGCAATCCAGATTGGGTGACACCCCCTGCCAAGTTTGTACAATTTTTGCCCAATTCTTGTTCACCCTTTTGCACCCTGATAAAGACTTTAGGGTCGAATATTTGTGTTTTAAATGTTTTTGGTTTTTTTGCAAATAGACTTTTTAACGTCAGTGCATTCGTTCTTACTTCATGTATCAGTGCCTGAATTTTTTTCCTTCCATGTGCTGACCCTTTTCTTCAAGAGCACCTGAGTTTTTCTTTTGTTTTTGTTTGTTTTAAGTTTCATATGATAAAGACAGCCCTTGTAGATATATTTTACATACCTACATTTATAATATTACGGTCACAAATTATTTTATACTGAAGGATGACCAAAAATGAAAAAAGGAATAATTTGAATGTTATACTTTTATAATAGTATATTTACATATACTTAAACTGTGTAAGTGGGAATAAAAAAACAACAGCATTTACTTCTGTCTGTAACATTGTACCATTAGAAATAACAATATTTGTCAAAAACAGGTTAAAGGTAGGCTTTTGGCAGCGCTTTGGACGTACAAATTGTCAGTTTGGCTGTTCTGTACAGAAGGTGACTTGTGGTTATTAAAGCTCATGGTTGCAGTGGGACGTGTGTACAAGCACATACAGTATATTTCCAAAGGCAGCCCCCCGAGCTCCAGCAACTCCTGTGTCTGCAGCCTCTCGCTCTGTCTCTCTCTCTTTGTCTCTCTCTATGTCTCAGTCGCTGACACAGTCTGGGACTCAGTTTTGTCAGAGTCAGCATACAGAGCCTGCAGAAACAACAACTTCCTCCAACACCCACACACGCACAAACACACACACACACACACACACACACACAGTGTACAAGTTGACAGTGTGCCTATTGTATAGATCGTGTGTGTAAAGCATGTTTTCATAGACATGGATGTAAACTGTAAATACATCTATACATCTCTCTCTCTCTTATACCACCAATTGGCAGTATGCCCCTGTGTACCAGTCGGAGGCAAGGTTTGGACCTTGGGTGGGGGGGCTCTTGTGTGCGGAGTTTGTATGTTCTCTCTGTGTCTACGTGGATCTTCGCCGAGTTCTCTGGCTTCCTCCCACATTCCAAAAACATGCAGGCTAATTGGTGACCCTAAATTGCCCGTAGGTGTGAATGAGAGTGTGGTTGTTCTGTCTATGTGTCAGACCTGCTATAGTTTGGGGACCTGTCCAAGGTGTACCATGCCTCTCGCCCAATGACAGCTAGAAAAGGCTTCAGCCCCACCGCGACCCCTTACAAGGAAAAATGGTTATGGACACTGAATGAATGAATGAATTAATTAATATATACAGTATATTTAGAGTAGATATTTTGATCCAGGGCTATTTATGAAAACATATGGGCTAAAGCCATGGACACCTAGGCCTGACGGATGCCCAATGAAGCATATTTGAATTGAGGAGTGCAGACAGATCATCCGCTTGATGGAGAGGAGGAGAGTGGAGGAGGCTGAGGTGACGGACACGACATGAATATCCACACAGCTACGATAGAAGACTGGAGGCGTGCGGGGGCAGAGGAGAGGGGTGGGGCTGCTCTCTGCTATGCAAAGGGAAACCACTGCAATCTCTCTGCCTCTCTCCCTCTCATTCTTGTACACCACCAGCACCCTGCTCATCCCTCCAGCAGCCTCTCATCACACTGTACTTAGCAGCTATTTAGTGTAGAAACAACCACGCTGACATTTGCTGTCAGCAGACTGTTTTTACTGCGTGCACAGAGCTAAAGGCACCTTTCTGTGTGTATATTTATGTTTTGTGAGCGTGTTTTATTGGAGTGGTGGTGACAGCAGGAGGAAAGGAGGCAGGTGAGACAAAGAGGAGAAACAGTAACAACAGCTTCTTTTCAAAGCTTGACATCTTCATAGATGTGAGATGAGATGTCTGCTACCTCAAAATAATCCTCTTGCAGTCATGTCTCCGTTCATCCAGATTTTCACTGACTGCACCAACAGTCTTTTAATTAAGGCCGTGCTCTGTCTCTGCATCCTCAAAGGCAACAAATGACCTCTACTGTCATGTGGGGCTGTGCAGGGTAAATATTTGTCCAAGTTGAGGAGAAGAGGAAACACTGGCACCTGGTGGCAAGAACATGCACCTGCAAGAGCCACAGGAGATTTACAGTATAATACCACTTTAAAATTCCTTTTTAACAATGTAAAAAAAATTATGAGTAATTAACTTAAAACATGTGTTCATAAATATGGTAATTAAGTACATAAGATTTTCTTTTAGATTATCTGGAAAACTTAGTTGGAACAAATTAACTTGTATGGGTTATTAACTTAAAAATATCTAATGAAATATTTAAGTTTTAATTTAAGTTAATTCCACATAAAAAGTTTTACCACATTATTTAAAAGGTATTTTAAAGTGCTTTGTGCTGTCAGCATAATTAAAATATTTTTAAGTTGATTATTAGTAAAAAATTAAATTGGTCCAAAGGTTTTACACATGACTTAAAAAGAATTTTATTACTTAAATTATGAACACAGTTGATTCTCCATAAGTGCAAAAGGCATTTGAAAGCAATACAAGAAAAATGACGTTGCTCCAGGTTTCAGAGGGTTAAAGGTGACCGAGAAGAAAAAATGATAAGTGGGTGCAGATAACAGGTGCAGGTGAAGTGAAAATTAGAGATGATGGGCATGTGGTGGGCTGAGAGAGAAGGGGGAAGAGGGCCGGGACACGGGAGAGGGAACGAGAGATAAAAGGGAAGCAATAAAAGGGGTGTGGGGTATGTACATGTGAAGTTACAAGATAGAAGTGCAGTGGGAGGGCGAGAAGAAATGCTGAATCAAATCGAGGGAGTAAAAAGGAGGGGGACCAAGTGAAAAAAAGAAAAACAGCTGGCGGGAGAAAAAAGGTGCGGGGCAGAAAAGACGGAGGATGGGAGATGAGATGTCAAAGGGAGTAATGAGCAGCAGGGAAGAAAGTGATGAATCACTACAGATGACTCATCATATTTCCACTCTCCTGGTAGATGGCGGTCTAAACAACATAATGAGATAGTTTCATTAAAGCTTGTGTGTCTGGCTGAGATCAAAACAGTGACAGCTGCAGGAATGGCTGACCTAGTTACAGGTACAGCAGGGGAAAAAAACTGGCTTTTAACAGCCAGGATGCAAAGGTGCATTCAAAATACGGAGTTACGGAGTCCTAGCACCTTTCCCCACCAGAGTATTGTTAAGTTGCCAGCCAGTGCCAGCATTTTTGGTTGTATTACCCATCTTTCAAGACCTCCAAGATATTTTGCATTTTATTCTAGCTTCTTTCATTCCTTTTGTCAACACCTGAATTTGTGCATTTTCATCAAATACTGCCACTTTGTGATTTCAGCATAAGATACTGACGCCAAAAGCCACCTTTCATTGCAGCATGATACGTTGCAAGGCGGCATCAGTTTCTAACATGGCAGGTTGTAAACTTTTGAGGTGTTATGATACGACGGCCGTTAGCCAGAAGGCACCTAGCATGGCAATATGATATGCATTTGAGGATGGTGTCAGTTCATAACGTTGCTGTCGGCACCTGTTGTGACCACATGATATGCCACTGGATGTTGTCAGGCTGAAACACTGCCAGTAATGACGCCATAGAATGAGCACAGGGGTGTCTTTAGGATGGGCTGGAGGGGCGGTGGATGGGTCCAAAAAACCCATCACTTTAATCCGGAAGCCTAGTGTTCAACTCCTGTATGAATGAAGGGCCAAAACATGTTTTTTTTTTCTAAACATATCTATGTGCTTTTGTTGCCAAAACCTATCCATGCGAATCAGTTGCCTAAACCTAAGCCTGTACTTTTGCTGCCTAAACCTAACCATGTGCTTTTGTTGATATGTGGAATCAGTCGCAGGGTCCCAGAACTTCAACAGTAGACGCAGGAGGATACCTGGCACATAATATGACGATGTGAAAGTAATGTGGGATAAGAACCACATTACAAAAAGAGACAGGAGTTTGGTCAACATTCACCACCTACCTCTGCATGCAGCAGCTCATTTCATCCAGTAATAGTCTTCTAAATCTGTCTCTCCACTCCTGCCAGGCCCCGTGGTGCAATAAAATCTCATTACACTGAATGGAAGTCAGTCTGCCAGACAGTAATAGTCTGCAAATCACAGCTATCTTGCAGAAACGTTGTATCTCCAAGTACGTTAGATTATTACACAATAAATTACAGCTGACATGAGTTTCATGGCCTTGATATCAACTTTCATTCCAAAACATTTTTTAATAAGAACATTTGCACATTTGCATTTATTGATGATTGCATTTGCTCAAATGGCACTGATTTGCAAATGAAGGTATTGTTGCTTTCATGGAAATGTGTTACATATGAAAGTATGTAAATGTAATCATGAATAGATGTATGAAAATGTGTGATTCACACATTATTTGTTTAGATATTTTTGAGGCGCTTAGAGTACTTCACTGACTCCAGGGTGTCTGAATTTTAAGACACTGCATGAGCAAGACATAGATGTTTAGACTTTAGAAGCATTTGTATGTCCTGCTTAAGACTGAATGGTTCCTCTGTTACTTTAAGTTTTAGGAATGTCTCTATCCATGCACGTGTTGTGCCAAAAGCTTCTCTGATCAGATATATGCAATAACTGACAATTGAAGCTCCTAAAGTTTATTTTATTATTCATCAAGTTTACTTTATTATTCATGAAAGTGTCAGTATACAACATTTACAACATTTAGTACGACATTTTTTCTACATCAATCTGACATTGTCGGTGGGATCCCAACAGCGCTGGACACTGCAGGAATAAAGAAACAACCTTTCGCTATCTTCTTGGTCCTTCTTACCCTGTGTGCAGCTTGACTGGATCATAGAACAAGAGAAAATTGTACTAAATGTAATATTTGGCGAAACATTGTGAATCACTTTTGTGCTGCTTGCAACTGTTTAGCCACAAAGGAACAATGAGATCCCACAGTTGCACTACAATTTCTAGATTCGCAATTCAAATTCAAAGCTCAACACATATTTTATCTTTGATTGCTGGATTAAATTTTTTTTTAAAAAAAGTCAGATCCCTCTCTCCTGTGTGTCACTGTTGTGAATCTATGAGATAACCACAGCATAACCACAGCCCCCATTCATTTGAAGTCAAGAAAAGGAAATAAAAGAGCTGTGAAATAAGTACTTGAGGACGTCCTCTAAAAACTAAAATTGTATTTTTCCATCAAACTACACTTAGTCATTAATTTATACATAGTCATTGCTGCATGTATTTATTTCTATTTTTCAAATGGACTTAATGGCATTTCAGAAAGTGCTGCAGTGTGTGTCGAGTTTAACTAGTTGGTGATTCTGAGGTATATGCTGACATCTGATGGTAGAATTGGATATTACACCAGAGGCCTTTGAGAAAGCTTTTTGGAGGCATGCAAAACGATTTTAAAAAAAACTTAATAATTATTAATTGGGGCACATTTATTTAAAAGTAAAAATCTTTTCTCGCATCAAGTTTAATTCAAGTCAATCCTTTAATATGAAAGCATATTGACAAACATTTGTTATTCCCATCTCTTTGTTCTCCCTTATGGACACAACTGATCATAAATATAGAAACACATTGTTGGATTGCATTATGCAATATTCACAGTTACATAAGAGGTAACATGTATTACTCTGCAAAAACTAGGAGTTCAGAAAGAGTAAAAATGTCTTAAAATCAGGAAAAACCTCAATGCAAGGCAATGGAAAAAGGGAACATGCTGATCAAAATTTACTGTAACTTTGTCTGTTTCAATAAAATGTTAATGTGTATTTAGTGTTGTGTTTCTTGTGCCAGACAGGAAACACAAGTGTAAATGATACAAAGACAGCATAAACATGTAGTGTACACTACGCTTAGGCTTGTTTACCCGACTGGGAAAACTAAAAATCGACCAACTCCAATTAACAGCTATTTAATACACAAATACACCACATCTGTCTATGTTTTTTTATTCCAAAGGATTACTTATAGCTTGCAAACAAGAATGTCTATGTTTAAAGACTCACTTGGGACTGAAGTAAAACTGCTTCCATTGCAGCCATGTTCTAGAAAAGGTGGGCATTGTGATATTTCTGTATGTCCAAAAACCTGTTGATATCCAGCCTTTTATAATGCTTAAAATTAGGTGCATTACTTCTGTCAGCTCGAAATGTGGGCTTTTCTTTTGGCCATGTATGTTCTTAAAACCCAAATAACACAAGCATATCACACATCTTTTTTGGGAAATGCTAAATTCAGAAAAAGGACTAATTCTGAATTTCTAAATAGAATGTGCTGTTAACATCACTCACATTACATTCAGAATATTTTCATATTTGGAATAATAGTGAATATTTGTGTGCATGTAAATGCAGTCACTGACACCAATCACCTCATCTGCAACCCAAATAAGCAGCTTGCCTTTGTGGTCTCAAGAACGTGACTTCCTTATCTCATCATCATAGAAAACATTTACTGAAGCAGACTTGGTAGTCTATGGCAACAGAATCTTCTTGTAGCCGTGCGGCACCAGATATAATACTACTCATGTCAACCTCCAGCTTGAATGGCCGACACCACTGGATAGCTGCAGAGAAGACCTTCCACAGTCTGAAAAGCCTGCTTGCATTTTTTGTCCCAAATGAAACTCTTGGTGGGACTAATGAGGTCCTTCAAAAGGGGACACAACATAAACAAAGTTACAACAAAAACCTTGATTGTAGCCAGCTAGGCCAAGAAATCACCAAAGCTCCCTCCTAGTTGTGGGAACAGGGAACCCAGAAATGGCTGCCACCTTGGCATTTACAGGCCACACTTTACGCTGATCAGCCTATTTATTTCAAAGTGAGAGACGTCTCTTGCAAACATTAATTCTAAATCAGTGGAATAAGATATGCCTTGCAGTTCATCACTCTGGACAGTACCTTCTGCATTAGGTGTTGAAAGGTGGCTTGGGCATTGCACATCCAAAATGCCATGACTGTATACTACTAGAAACTGTCAATCTCAGATGCACGGGCTGGCAAGAGCATTTGCCAGTAGCGCTTGAGCAAGTCTAGCTTTGTGACACAGCAAGCAACTTCAACCCTGTCCATGCAATCTTCCACACGGGGAGGGAGGAAGGAGTCTGGCTTGGTAATGCTGTTCACTTTCCTAACTGTGGTGTCCAATCGGACTTTGGTATTAACAAGCACGGTTAATGTCTTTCCTCATTTGACCTCTGTTTGTGAAAAAAGTGCATGATTATTTTCAGTCAACCCCACGATATCACTCTCATAACAAACGCTGTTTGACACATGACGTAAATGAAAACTTGTCTGGGGAAAAAAACAAAATCCAGGGAAAAGCTGTATTTATAAATATCATGATTGAATATTTAAAATAATGTTCAGAATTATAATTTAAAGCATGTTTATTCAGATAATCAAACACTGTAAAATGCAATCTAAAAGTTACAATGAGGACAAGGTGTCCCTGATTACCTGCCAGGTGAAGGCAGGTGAAGCTCCAGCTGACACGGATGAAGCCTGATTACTGACGGATGCAATGAGCCAATACGAAGCTTTGTCTGTGTCTGACTAAGCTGTATATAAAAGGTGACACTCAGTCGCTTCTGTCTGACACTTGTGTTAGCAGCAACACTGTCCTTTGATCCACTTTAACACTAACTCAAGATAACAATACAGAAAGAGCCAGTCTGACTTTTATCCTCCTTTCTCCGTTTGTTCAGAGCTCAAAGCCTCAGACACAAATCTGATGGCTGGAGGAGCTTCATCATTTCATTACCTGAGCAAACAAATACATGCTATACATGCTCCTGGATAACTCAGGAGTGTTAAGTTTCTTCCAGTGGGCAGCACCTTAACTTGGTGTACTCGAAACATGAATTAAAAAAACAAAACAAAAAAAAAACATTCCCATAAAATACCCAACTTGCAGAAAACTTTATCACTTTCAAACATGTTTCTGAGAGACCTGTTCAAGACAACAGCATGTTGAATTTCACATAAAAAACAGACAATTAAATTGGCCTTCTGGGATAAATAAAGTTGTCTGATACTGAAAACACAATATTAAAAATGTTTTAAAAAAAGAAGACTTACAGCAATCAGGCAATGTGCAACAAATGACTTGAATAATTCAATTCAATTTTATTTATAAAGCCCATTATCACAAAACAGTTTGCCTCAGAGGGCTTTACAGCATACGACGTGCCCCTTAGACCCTCACATTGTTAAGGAAAAACTCCCCAAAAAACCCTTGTAAAATAAGCGGCATTCAATCATAAAGTCTTCAATTCTGTTTTAAAGTCTCCCAGACTTATAATAGAATGTAGTTTATTGTATGCTGCCCCATTATTTAAGAGTGTAAACTCTACAGTCTAATGTCATTAATACAAGTAAAATATATATGTATATGTATGTATGTATGTATGTATGTATGTATGTATGTATGTATGTATGTATGTATGTGTGTGTGTGTGTGTGTGTGTGTGTATAAGTAAACACAGCATGAAGTGAAGCTGACAAATTTCAGTGATCACAAAGGAATCTTTTGTACATTTAAATGTAGTACCCCAATATCACTTTAGGAGGTACATTTTACTTGTATATCCAGCTTTGTATGGCAGAGAGTTCACATCCATGTACATTCTTTATCTTTAAAATAGAAAATAGAAACCATGTATCTCATGTCCAGCCTTGTTTGGTGACAGAGGCAAAGAGAGTACCCAACTGTGTGCACCCTGTTTTTGCTAAGACAAAAATGGCTGATTTGCTGAGATTCTTCAATGCAAAGTAGAAAATTCAGCTCATGTACATCTTTACAAACAATGCAGAAGTCATTTTAAGAGTTGAGAGCAAAGATATTAACACAAACGGATATTCAGATCCAGAGCAAAGCATAAATTATTGTATGACTGTAAAGTACACCTTGAAATGTCTGCTAGCTGGAATCAAGTGTTAATATAAAGGTTGACAAATGAGAATACCCTTTTAATACGGTCAGTCATTTTTTAAATGATTTCAACATGTCAAAGTCAGCGTTCTCCTTTCATTCACACAAATGTATTAATATTATTTGACTGTTTTTCCATGGAGAATGATTTTGTTTCATCTACATCCAACAAAACATCGCTGTGCAGTAGGGTTTTTGTTGTTTTTGTGCATCCTTGTGGAGGTAAACAGTAATAATTTACCCCCATAGTTCACCAACTACAGCCTCAATCATTTTATTGAAAATTCTTTGTGTGCTGTGCTGAGCTCTCAGAGCAAACAGAAAGCGACTCAAACTTTATAAAGCTGACTTGTCCTGCCACAGATGTGCTTCTCAATCAGCTGGTCACACACCTGACACACTTCCTGTTATTCCACATATGGTCACCATAGCTATTAAAGGAACATAAAATCATTAAAAGCTCTGGGAATATAAAATTCCCTATGTATAATACTAACAGTGCTCAATGCAAGAATTGTAATTTACACCATTACTATTAACTTTAAGATAACTAGAATAAAGCAGCATGTTTAGTTTGGTTTGATTTTATTGTCAAAAAACTGCATTTCCACACACACAAATACACACAATATGCAGAGCAAAGAACAGAACCAAGACAAAAATAAGATTCCAGAGTATGCAAAAAGACAAAAAAGGAAATAAAATTAAACTGTAAATAACAAACTTGTGATGTTTTAACACTGTTTGACACATGATGAAAATGAGAACTTAATGTAAATCATCTCCATAGTGGCCCTGGACAGCCCCAAACCATGATAACAAAAATAAATGATCTTTGAAAGAAAGAAATGTTCCATAAATTACAATAAACTAGTGGATTTATGACATTATTTTTAAAAAGGGAAAAATGTCTAGGGGAAAAAAACTAAAATAAACTATAAGTAAATAACTACAAATAAATTATTATTATTATAGATTTCTTTTTTCAGAGCTATCATTTTAAGCATGTTTTCCAAGTCTTGCCTTTTTTCTTTTTTTTTGTAACTTTTTAATGACTTTGTTTTTCTACTAATTTATGGGTCTTTCCTTTTTAGTGTTATGCATTTCTTCATCCATATGTTTTTGAAAGTAATCAGGAACAGCATTATGTACTTTTATTTGTTATGCATGAGATTCCTTTATAGTATATATTATCAACACTCTTAGATTGTGTGTAAAATACAATCCAAGTCCCAATGAGGTGGAGGACAAGGTGGCCCTGATTACCTGCCAGGTGGAGCTCCAGCTGAAACAGATGAAGCCTGATTACTGAAGGAAGCTCAACCGCTGACCAGTGAGGGTTGCTGGGCTGGGTTTGTCATTGTCCATGGCTCTTATGGAGTAAACTACATTCAGATATGTTACTGTAACAAACTGAAGCAAGCCGCCCCCAGTTTTACTTATCAGGTTTAATTTAGTTCATGCTGTCTTAATGGCAAGTTGGTTCACAAAGAAATCGAATGCATACAAACAACGGCAAAATACTGACACAAGTTTTCCCTCTACACCATTCCGCCCCAACTCCACCTTAAAAACACCTTGTTTGAAAGGAAACAAGATTCTTTGTCTTTATTCAACTGGTAATGATTGCTGTAGTAGTGGCTTAATCAGAAAAGTAATTTCTGCAAATTATGTCTCTGACAGCCCTTCAGTCTTGGCCCTCTGCAGGGTGGATCAGATGGTCATCCTCAGGGTCATTGTTCTGTACGGCAGGGTGTTGCTCTCTTCTAATTGTGGCAATATTATGGAGAACAACACATGCCACAATTATGTCACATGCCCTCTCTGGGGTCACCCTGAGCTTACACAGGCACTGGAACCGGGATTTGAGCATGCCTGTGGTCATCTCAACCCCGGCTCTAGTCCTGCAGTGGGCCACGTTAAAACGTTGCTGTGGCCCCAGCTCAGGGTCAGGGTAAGGGGTCAACAGAGAGGGCTGGCATGGATATCCTCTGTCCCCGAGTAGGTAGCCATCAAACTCTCCTGCAGTTACAGTGGCTACATTTGGGGTGTTGTCTCCCACTTTCTTAAGGGGATTCTTCCAAACTCATATGGTGCAGTTACTTGCAATTCATTAAGGCCCTTTGTTGTTAAAATTTCAAGTTCTGTCTAGTCTTCAAGAAGAAGGTTGTGCATTGAATCGATAACTACGAATCTAATCGCATTAAAATAACTCAGGCGAGTCTTTGGCCGTCTGGATAATCCAGCATAACATATGTGTTCTTCTGATGTACTTGGCACCTAATGAAGAGGTCAAATCCCGACTAGTCCACTTTTGCACCAAATTCTTTCTTGCTGAATGTCTTCAAACACTTGTGGCATCCTATGAGATAAAATTGATTTTATGTGTTACATCTTTATACTTTAGAGCTCAAGAAAACAGACACAATTACGATGTAGATAAAAGGGGCTATGAATATTTCAGTTACCTCTGTATGCTCAATGTCCAACAAAGCCACCACATTTTCGAGTTGCTGGGATATCTGATGAGAGAAGCTCTGTAAACCTGATATCCTGCTGACTTTTAAAGCTATGTCATGCCAAAGGTACTGGAGTTTATCAACCAGGGGTCTAAGAAAACATTTCTGATTAATGCTAGTTCCTTTGGGTCAGGTATCAGTCCAACACAAATCCATATTTTCTTGCTTAAAGCGGTCTTTACGAGGTAGGTTTAAAATTACCAAGTAGATGACACCAACTGAATAAGGTGCATTTTTGAAAGGTTGAAACCAGTCCACATTTAGCATCGAGGCCAAGTTATTCGGCTGCAATCTTGGCTGCGCCTGATCATGGTGATGGCTGTACTGATGCTGTGATCATGCCTTTAGTCGTACCTCCAGCTCGCCTTGATATTGGTTGTCGTTCTGCTGTCGCTGTGGTGCTATCTCAAGCTGTGCCTGTGTTGTGGGTCCTGGTTGCGCTGATGCCATGATCCTGCTTGACGCAAACTTCTACTGCCATTATTATGCGCATTGCCTCCACTGTCAATATACACATGGGACTCTTATCAACACACAATATTTGCACGTAACATCACATGCTATCATAGTGTGCATATATAGTGTGCATTTAGTAATTTTACACCTATCATTATAGTAATATGACATGCGTTTGTTACCATTATTGCTGTGCATTTCTCCCTCTCTCTTCCCCTCTCTCTTTCTTTTTTGTCATTATTGTTTTATTGTTATTTACGGCATCTATTGCACGTCTGTCCATCCTGAAAGAGGGATCCCTCCTAAGTCGCTCTTCCTGAGGTTTCTTTCATTTTTCCCCCCATTCCAGGATTTCCTTAGGTGATGTGAGGGTCTAAGGACTGTAAAGCCCTCTGAGGCAAATTGTGTTTTGTGATAATGAGCTTTATGATTAAAATTGACTTGACTCAACTTAAAAAAGGCTCTCAGTTTACATACTGATTATCCAGCCACACTAGTCCATCATATACATTCCCCAACACATTTACTGGCATTTTCAGCTTTCACCATTCTTCATCTTTCCTTTTAAACAAGCACTGCAAGAGACTGTACAAAACATGCAACATTGAGGGCGTATTTGACAAACTCTGTGCTACTGGAAGATTTAACCTTCCAGAGCAAAGTAAAGCCATAATTCTTCCTCGGTGCCGACCTCTCCTGTGGGTGCTTGCTCAGTTAGACCTGGTGCTACCAATTACCTTGAAGTCACATAATTATTGAAATGAGGCCCACCTGTGTGCAGTCTATATATACAGCTGCTCTGCAATGCTCCAGATTCAGCTGCACCAGGAGACCAAGGAGCTCACACAGATCAGGGGCAAAGTGCTAGAGAGGTTCAGATTGGGGTTAGGTTCTGAAAAAATCCTGAAACTTTAAACACTCCACTCAGCACCATTAAAAAAAAATGTGGCACCAAGACAAATCTGCTAAGAGAGGGCCGCCTACTAAATCTCATGGGCATTAATCAGACAACAAAGAGACCAAAAATGACCCTGAAAGGGTCCACCACAGAGACTGGAGCATGTGCTGTTAGGACCATTTTAAGCCGTACACTACACAGAGGGGAAAAAAAAAACCACCATGACTGTGACCATCCCAACTCAGAGCAGACGAAAATTCGAAATAAGATCTTTTCTTTCTCCAGTCTGCTTCTCTCTCTAAGACATAACTGGGTTTAACATTAATATGAGATTTTGACCATTTTCTCATTCAACTTCTGAGAAATGGCCTTCCTGTTGTCTCAGCCTGATCCTAATTCAACAAATGCCCCTTTTCCTCTCTCACTGTAGTAATCTTTATTCGTCTGAAATAATCAAATTTAGAGATATTAGTAAGACCCAAAATAAAACTTGAACAAGTCTCAAGTCTGTGCATTTTGTCTTTTTTCAGAGTTAAGAAACCCCGAGAAGCCTATGAGCACAGCAAAACAACTTTTGCTGATTTATTATTTTCTGATTTTATTTCAGTAGAGATAAAAGATGACATAAGCAGCAACATTTTCCTCTGGGAAGACACACCGGTGTAGTAATGATGCTGTTTGATCAACATCTTGATATGCCACACCTGTGAGATGGATGGAGTGTGATGGAATAGCAGATCTTTAACTTAAACCTGTGGAAAAATGAAAGCAAAAAACAAGTCTTGTATTAATTTTTTTTTTTTTTTTTTGGTGTAAGAATAAAACGGTTGTCAGTTAATATGTATTATTACATATTTACAGATTTTGTTTTGGAAAATATAAATACTATATATAATTCTCCATTGTGCTTCATTTACTGTCTCATATTTTAGGAAATCCGGACTTGCACTTTGCAGTGAGCTTTTCTTGTGAATGGCTTTGCGACTGCCGAAATGCCTAGGGCACCAACATGGCTAGAGCCAGCCCTGGTACCTTGCATTTTGTGCATACTGCAGTCTACAGGATGTAATTGCTGTGATGTGCTGCTCCTTAAGTCTCTAGAGGGAGCTCAACTCATATATTTTTACAGCCCCACAGAGCAGCACACTGACTTTACAGTTACCATGGCTATACACTTATTGTGAAATATTGAAGACAGAATCCAGCTATGAAATTAAATTTCAGTTTATTATATATCCTGCATGCATAAGGTTCTATGGTACTGCATGAACTAGTTCATCGTTGTTGACATTTTGTCACCTTAGAATGACAAGGTTCTATATGACATTTTTTGTTAAAATTGAGTTATTCATATATTTTTAATGTATGACAACTTATTAACATTATGTGGTGTTTTTTTAAGTTATATGCATTTTTTAATTTTTTTTATTTTATACTTTATTATCATATGCTGATGCTTATGCTGTTTTGGAGGTAAAACTTAAAAGCACAGAATGCAACAATTTGTGGATCAGTTTTGACTAATATCAAATAAGATACAGTATGAAATCAAGATATTTCATCCATAAATTGATATAATTCTGATACTCTTTATTTTTGTATATGTGCACTAATTCTGAATTCGATGTCTGCAGCACGTTTCAAAACAGCTGGGAGAGGGGCAACAAAAGACTGGGAAAGTTGTGAAATGCTAAAAAAACAAAACAAAAAAAAACACTTTGGTGCGTTTCACCAGTAAACAGTTTAATTGGTAACAGATTAAAGTATTACTCAGTCATACTCTATTCATAGTCTTGGCCAGGTATGTAAGGGGCATCTTTGAAAGGCTCAATCATTCATAAGCAAGGACAGTTTAAGGTTCACCAAGCTGTAGGTTTATAGTCCAGTGGTTTAAGAATAATGTTTTAATTAAGACGAATTTAGGAAGAATTTAGGATTTCACCATCCACAATCTATAATATCATCATCAAAAGATTCAGAAAATCTGGAAAAATATCTGCAGATAAGGGGCAAAGCTGAAAACTAATATTTAATGCTTTGACCTTCTTGAAAACCAATGTGATTGGATAGAGGATATGGCTACATGGAGTTGGAAACACAAACACAAACCGCTTTCAGTAAACATAGTTTGCCATTGCCTCTAAAAATGCTTCAGACTCTACCATGTAAGGAGAAAGTCATATCAGCAACATCCACAAACAAAAAAGAGAAAAAAGAGAAAAGGAACAAGGATCTAGATTGTGACCAGCTCAAAGTTCAAAACCACTATCTATGATAGTATGGAGGGGTGTGCTCATGTCATTATGGGTAACGTGCACATCTGTGAAAGCACCATGCATGCTGAAAGGTACATACAGCTTTTGAAGCAACATATGCTGCCATCCAGACAATGTGTTTTTTTCAGACACATCCCTGCTTATTCCATTAAGACCATGGGACACATTCTGCATGTCTTCTTGGTTAAAGAGTGCAGCTACTAGACTGACCTGTCTGCAGTCCGAAACTGTTTCTTACTGGAAACTGTGTGACACATTTTGAAGTGCATAATACACCAATAGAGACCCCAAACTGAACAACTGAAGTCATAAGTCAAGCAACAATGTGAAAGAATTTCAGTTTTAAAAGTAGGCTGGTTTCCATTAACCCCCAAACTGCGCACACTGAAGTTGCGAATATAAAATGCATTTAATGAAAGCACGTCAATTTCTAAAAAAAAAAAAAAAATTCCATTTATCGCAAAAAGTTTTTTAAGCTTGCATGAGGTGGTATCTTAGGTGGTTTTGTTTTAAAAAAAGCAACATTTTGCAAAACCAATGGAAACACTTTTTTGTCTTTTCTAGGTCACATGATGCTATGGCTATGCACTTGTCATTAAGAACTGGCTCATGTTGGGTATGATGCAACAGGTACAACGAGGTATTTTTGCTTTGCATATCTCTCTAAAAGTTGAGCGGATCACCCGGAAGTTTTGAATCCATTATTCCTCTGTGAAATCGTGAACTATCACCTCCCAGAAATCCCTCATACGTAGCCGCTTCCATGTATAAGGGGCTCGCCTTTCCTTTATCGCTCGCGTAACACACTTACATCGCCTTGGATTGGAAATAATGATGGCTAGAGTGGAGGCTGCAATATAAATAAACCTGCTAATGTTTTAAACATCCATCACCATGTGTCAGTGTTATCGTGAGAGAAGATGCAGAACATCGCACAATCGAAACACAATCTTGCAATTGTGCTTTATCAACATTTTGAAAATATTATGTTTTGTGCAAATCCATAATGGAAACCAGCCTAGTTTAACAGTTGGTGTCCTCATTTCCCCAACACTTGGAGTCAGAAGAAAGGGTGATGTAACAGATGCATACATGCCTCTGCACCAACCTTTTTTGGAATGTGTTGCAGGTATGGAATTCAGAATGAGTGTATATTTACAAAAATATTAAATCTCTTGTGTTTGTACTATATTCAACTGAAAAAAAGTAAAAAAAAAAATGTTTGCAAAATGCATTCTGCTTTTATTTATGTTTTACACAGCACCTCAACTTTTGTGGAGTTGGAGTTGTCCATTATTAATATCCATTGCAACAGCAACCATGTCTCATACTTGCATTGCTGTCACAGTGACTGTTTACCCTGTTACTTGAACAAATATGTATGTCAACCAGCTCTAGTGTTCCGGAACAACTGTTTCCACAGCAGATAGATGTAATCAGCTCCCATGATGATCACGCTCATACTGACAAGGACGAAAGAAAGGACTGAGTTATCAGTCTGAAGTGCAGAGGGTAGGTCAGTGAATTTGTACGATGAACTCAGTTTCTGCTTTTGTTTCTCAATAGCTTAACATTGCCCTAAAATAAGCTTGGTGTTAAGAAGAAACTGTAGGAGTTTATATTTCCACCCACAAAGTTTCCACTCGAGTGTTTGATAAATGCCTGCCTGTGTATAACAACAGTTTAGATCACTGCTCTTCCTCCTTCAAGTAGTGTGTAAACTGAAGCCAGCCGACAGCTATGAGTCAAAGTAACGTAAACACTGTGATCAGATGATGTTATCTCAGGCCATTTTCTCATCACATCCTGCTACTGATCCTGGGAAAATATGGCACATCAGCATCACTGATCAGCTTGCAGGTCACCGAACCCTTGAACTAATGCCATCCCCTCAGCTGCTTCTCTGTGTATGTGTGTGTGAGAGAGAAAAAAAGGGTTTATAGAAATCTGAATGTCCCCCAGAGATTAATGAAGTATGCAGTCTTCATAACATCACTGGCACACAAACTTGTGTTTAATCGGACTTATTGTCAAAAATGTAAATAACATTATTTTTGGGGAACTGGTGACATTGACCTCATAACTGGAGGAAAGTAACAGTTTTTGAAGTACACATTTAAAGGGATACTTCAGTAATTCTCAACCTGCTCTCTATCAAAACAATGTGTGTAGTATGTGATTAACTTAAGGAGCCCCATGTCCATATTGACAAAAGTTTAGAAATATATGCAAATTGTATGCATCTTAGCAGCTAAATAATAATAACTCCAACAGGGAGCCAACAACCTGCATGAAAATGGAGCCTCTAATTGAGACAGGCCTTTTTTCACTGTCAGTGTATCTTTACACCCGGCTAGTAAAAGGGTCTGGACTTTTAATTGGGAATTTTACGGTATGTGAGGAACTTTCTTTATATGGGTGGAATACTTCTTAGAGACATGTACTTTAAATGTAAATAAGGTGCCAGAGTGCATAAAAAAACATCAAAACCAAAACTGATTAAATGAACATCCCCCAGGATCTTCCTACAAAGGTTCGGGCCAAGCCCTCAATGCCCTCAAATCCAAAAAACAGCTCTGGCTGCCTGCCTTTTTGGGCAATGCCATTGTGTGTGTCTTCCTGCATCAGAGACTACTTTAGGAAGTTCCCCTCTGTGCCACTTCTGACAGCTGCTCTTATTTTTGCACCATTGTTTGCATCAATGGGGAGGAAAGGTTGTCTGACAAGCTGAGAACTTCCTTAAAACTGTTTATCGCTCATCTTACATGACCTGAAAGAAGCCCAGGAAGCTGTTGATGTGTTGCAATCCTATCCCAGCTCCTAAATCCAAAATCTGTGACCTATCATTGTTAACACACAACAAATGTGGAAGTCCCCCATCTGCTTCTTTTCCAGTTTTATACATCATTAGGCTGTTTGAGGAAAACAAGCCAAGTTTGGGCTTTATAGGCTTATACAAACTTGGTTCCCAGAACAGCTCTGTGGGAAACCAGAGAGGTCAATGGCAAAAAGTTTATTGCCTGGACAATAACGACCTTGAATGATAACTTCTTTATATGACGTCCTTTCTGCACATGGCGCACCTTGTATCCCATCGGGACTCACATGTCATGTAATGTTAAGTTTGTAACAAACTACTTTACGGAGTACCCAGCATATCATATGTTGACATGTGGGGCCACTGACAAAGCACTGATATTTGGCAAGTCTGGATTGAGGATGTTTTTGCTACCCAAGTTTTTCAAATGCCTCTTTCACTAGGCCTCTGGGGATGGTAGTGGTTAAAATATGTTAGCTAGCTAGTAGCCTGACACAAGTGGTGCACCCATGTACAAACTTTAGTTAAAATATCAATCTAAATTCTCAAGCACTTTTTTGCTCACCAGGCCAAAACAAAATGGCAGTCTTGCACTACTACTTTTTTTCTGAGGTCATGGGCCCAAACACCAACACAAAACAGTCATAGCACTCTAGACTATTGTACGTTCTCATCTGGTCTGGTGAGCTGACGTCAGAGGTTTGGAGGACAAGGTCATTTGTATTGTTAATCCTTTTTACACCGGGCAAGTCGGTCAAGCTGTGGAAACAGTTTCCGGACAGTTTTCTGACAATATTTAAGCAACCCTCAGTTTGCACAGTATATGAATGTATCACTTTCTGCCCTCCATCTATATTTAAAAATAGTTCAAAATAGTAATGTGATTGCAAAATTAGGCATGGTGGGGGCATTGTTGTCTCTCTCAAAGGGAGCCCTATTTCCTGTCTGCCTCTTCACTACTGTGTGCTTGTAATCACTGTTAGCTTTTAGTGTCAGAATTGTGCCCTCCAGACCAGAAGATGTTATATTTTTAAACATTACCAAGTGATGCCCAACCCTAACCATGTTAACCACAGCATTGTTGAAACTTTAAGTTTCAACCTATTAAAATAATACTTATATGTGGTTTGCAGACACATACTATGCATAAACAATTCTGCTGATTGTGTTTTCAATAACATGACAAATAGCATTTAGAGAACCACGTCCACATGTATTCAGCTCAGACTTCATTTCATAAGCCAACATAACAGCAACAGCAGATTTTATTCAAAGCTTCAGAACATCCTCATAATATCTCAGTCAGTCGATGTATAAAATTGTCCATACAGAAATTTAAAAAACAGCTTAAATAAAAATAAAAAATACAAAACTGTGATCTCTAATACTGAATTCTCTTATAAGTAGAAATATCTAGAAACCTTTTAACATAAATAAGCACAGGTTTGGATTCATTTCAACTTTTACATCAAAAGCTGGGCGTTAGATCACACAAGCAGTGAAAAGTTGGAGGTACAAAAATAAATGCATTATATGTAGACAATAAGAGAGTCACGTCATCAGTAAAAAGATAATGTGCTTAAATGTATTCTGAATGGTGGCAGGAGGCCAAAAGGGTGCTAAGTAGGGCTTTAACTGGGACCTGATACCTTATCAAAATATACCCAAGAGGTATATAAAATTCTCCAGTCAAACAACACCTGCATCAGATATCTTTTTTTTTTTTTTTTGTACCCAGATCTAGAATAAAATGACTATTTTTATGGCATGTCTTCGATTGAATGTGACAGTACTGCTATAACCCATACATGGTGTGGTGAAATGAAGTGCCACCAACATTTTAAAAAGTATAGTTATATTACATGTTTTTAGCATTTGATGAAAATATATAAATCAAATGTTGAGGGATCATTTTAAATCAATTTGAAATAACCTATCAAATGCAGTACTCAGTTGGTATCTGTATTGTTTTAAGGGCACTGGTATTGGATCTGGTATTGTAATTTTTCTAACAATACCCAACAGTACTTCTAAGGTCATAAAGACTGTTAGATGGAGAGTGCAACTCACGTCAGTAAAGTGAAGGTCTAAATATACATGTCTTAGTGATTATTCACTGCTCATTGAATGTCAACAGGTTCTCTAAAGTCACTGAATATAATTTTGAGTGTTATCATACAGGAAGTGGTCTATATTTCTATGTAAGACTATACTGTGTGTACAGATTTTTCATATCCTGTTTCCATCAGTGTGAGAACAAGGATGACATACTTGAGATATAAATATCTCTAAAGATAACAATCAAAGTTCATATTCTGCAATCTATATTTTTACCCAACATCACCCAACAGTTGGGTGATTCTGAATCTCTGCTGAAAACTTACTTCAACTTCTTGAAAAATGAATTTATATTTTATACTTTAATTTAGATTTCTCTTCTTCCACATCTTTTTACGCTTTTTCACATTTTTTTAGCTTTCAAAATTTGATATTTTCCGATGTTCTACGGAACTCACCATCACAAAAAGAAAAAAATGTGAGTCAAAATTGACAATCTGGTATTGATTGGATTATTATTAGCAGTCAAGTAGTCTTAACCTAGTATACCTTTACAGAAGGGTAGAGCTGGCATGCAAGAAAAAACAGTGATCAGTTTTAGGTCACATCAAAAGTTTCTTCCCATAATGAGGGTTTTTCAATTTTTTATAAGATGAACTTTAATCTTACAACACATCTTGTTATAACATTAAACTTTTAATGTGATTACCTGATCAGTTTTGATGTTTTTTTTCTTGTTTTTTCTCTTGCATGGCAGTTTTACGCTTCAGTACGCCTTCACCATTGTAAAGACAAAATGTTATTAAAAGTTATCTGACAAGTCAAAATATAAATAAAGTAATTTTGTAGGAATGTAATTGAAGTATAAAAATAAAGTTTTACACTTTCTTTTAATATCAGTCAGTTCATAAAAGTTACCTGAATTTGAATGACCTAAATCTTTTTGTCTTTCACACATTCATCGTTCAGCACCTTAATTTAATCATTTTGTTTTCTTCTCCTTGTTCTGGGCAATACAAACACTTAGACATAAAATTCTTCTAGCTATGTTACTGTAAAGATTTGAAAATTTAAAAAAAAAAAACTGATATTCAGTGTGATTTATCACTCTTTAATTTCCTCAATTTTTCCCATGGTGTTCAAAACACTGTAAATCACCTTAATATGCTTATAGAAAATAAAACAGTTTGATTTGTGTTTGTCACTAAACCACTGTGTCATAGCCATCTACACATCCTTTACATTTGCTTAAGCTTTGGTAATAATTTACCGTTAACTTACCATCATGCGTTACGTCACTGGCAATGCAGTTGTGGAAAAACAGAGGTTAGCACTTTCCTCACAGCTCACTACAGCTCTGACAACCTCAAGAGCAGATATGCTGTTCCTCAAATGTGCTTGTCCAGATTTTGTCATTTTGTCAGTTAGAAATCTGAATCACTGTTGTGTGCTTTGGAAAATGACCAACTGTAATGTTTAGTCACATTAATAATGAAATAAATTAAATAAAAATATGTTTATCATAAAGAAATAGTCATTTAGAACATTACAAAATTACTACTTGTATTTGTATTTACTGTATCTATTAATGAAGTCAGTGTTTATTAATCCATCTACTGATAAAGGCTACAAGACTCCATACAAGACGCACATTTTGGGCCCATACTCACTTGGTACCCAGATAGCTCTGCCATAACCAGCATGGGCCCTGCTTGGATAAACCCATCCATGTTAGCAATTGGCATGGGGCCATGTGGACAGTCCCATAAAGAGCCTTTTTGTCAGCAAATTTACTACCCACATGGGCCCCACATACAAATGTGTGATGCGTACACAAACCATTTCCTGTCAATAATAAGCTGCAGCAAGCTTAATAATCATTTTTGTAAAGTATTACTTTACTCAAAATGTGAAAAGAAACTATTTGTTTTAACTTTAAAAAAAAAAAAGAAATTCATGTCTGGGCAGCCTTAAAATTTTAACTTAATTGTCAAGAAGATAATCAAGAAGACAAGTTGAAGTAATTTTTAAATTGCTCAGAGCAGATACTCATTTATTGTGCAAAACAAGCTATTAATTAATTGTATTTTAATCCAGTTATGCTTTCATTCTTTCATTAAAGCTTACAAAGTTAACCTCAACTTGTCGTCTTAAATTCAATGAGCTCAAAATTTTAAGGCAGCCTGGACACTAATGTCAAGTTCCTTTATGTGTATTTGATTTTATGTGCATGATACAAGGGTTTTTTACCCAGATATTATTCTAAAAAAACATTGCGATTCAGTTAATACTAGCTCAGAAAAGTGGGGTTGGTATTTATAGGGGTTCAACAGCAACTTTTTGCCACAGGACCCCATGGTAAATTAATACAGCCCTGCTTATCAATAAGTCGATGACGTACGTTATTTTGAGTGGAGTGGAAGCTTCCCCGACTGATACTGAGAGAACTACACAAACTGTGGTGGTTTTTAAGTATTATTATTAGGCTTATCTATATGGTATATTATTTCAAATTCACTGTATTTTAACTTGGTTGTGCTTCGGTCCTTTCAAGTTTATTTAACTATAAAACTTTATTTGTTTTGTATCATTACAAAATTACCTCAACTCGCCTTCTCAAATTCAGTCAGCTTAACCCTTACATCGTCTTTTACCCGCCATTATGTTTAACAACATTAAAAAATCCTAAATTATTATTTTTCAACTCGAAATTCAATGACTTTTTCTAGAATGTCCCAAACATTAGAAAAAGTGTAAATGCCTTTGTTCATATTACCATGAAAGCTGTACACCAGCAGGGTAAAAAGCTTGTCTTTGGGGACATTTTTTACAAACTCATTTTCATGACACAAAAACCACTCACCACACACATACACAAAAATACATCTGCAAAGCCCACACACACAAACTTGCATACCATCCTCATTGTGCAGTATTATGTGCTATATTGTTATTGCTTCCCTATAATAAAATGCATTCAAGACTACTTTTTACACATTTCTGCTACTTTTTTAGGCTACACAAGTGATATACTGTATCTTGTCAAAAATGTTTACACCTATGCAGTACCTTTAGTAGTAGTAGTAATAATAATAATAATAATAATAATAAGTGGATCCCACTGATTAAATGCAGTCTTTTCTGCACTGTAAAGAGGGAAAACCTAGATATTCAAGTTTGTGATGAATTACAGTTTTTTTCTTCATGCAAAATACATTTGGGGTTTAATGGGGGTTTTATTTTTGACCCTTAGGACAAGTGGTGTATACAGCAAGTAAAGTCAACACAATGGTTAAAATGTGAAGGCAGTCTGGACACCAAGGTTTTTATGTTAAAACGGGTTTTGGGTTTTTTTTACTGTTTTTTTACAGCCTATTAGTTGAGGGGACGCACAGCTTCGTGATTAAGGTGCCCAAATTCTCCCCGCTCAGCTCTGCTGACATACTGTGCACACCTTCATAATGCTTTACTCTTCTGACATCGATTGAGATAATTTCCGAACACACAACATTCAGATACAGGAAGAGATAGGCCCACTCTGATTCTAGTCATGTGCTTCACCAGACTTTCTGCAAAGTAAGTGTCACATGACTTCCCACTTCACCCGTGCTTTTCCTGTTATTAAAAGCATGCAGTCTGAGATGTCACAAAATCAGCTCTGTTCAGTCTGCAGCCGCTCTTCTGTCCACACTCGGACAGAGACCACACCACGGGCCTGAGGGGCCCCGTTTAACTTATCCAGTCTTCTGTCTGCTGTCATCCTCCTTTCTCTGCCTCTGGAGCTGCACAGCAGGATCTCCCCCCTGTCAACTGGGACTGACAACTCTTCCTCCACATGCATGTTGGCTCTTGTGGTTTGCGCAGCTTCCTCCAGATGACTCTCACAATGGAGGGGCGGAGGATGATGAAGACCCAGGGGTTGATGATAGAGTGGCAAGACAGTAAACGAAGAGCGATGAGGTCAGCAATATCATCCTGTGATTCTTTTATGAGGTTTATGTACACTCTGAGCTGGGGATTGGGTAAAGACCATGAAAGAAATACATGTTATGACAAGTACATACTGTCAGCTGACCACAGTTACACCATCATGGAGGTTTAGTTAAGAATGTGCCATAATGTCATCCAAATTAAAAGACTTAACAGTACATGATAGATGGGTGACTTCACCTACTTGCTATCTTCCTACATTTCTACATTTTCTACACACACTATAAATTGCGATATTGACTGTAAATTACACACAATACAGCCAACAGCAAGCAACATTTTTAGTGATATAAGGAGGTTTTATTAAAAAATATCCTTCATTTGAACTTCATAAATGAGCTTTGTCTTCGTCCACTGCTACACTTTCAAAGCAAGCGACAGATATAAACCGAATCATAGCGCTGAAAAAGACTCACTTCGCAGCAGTGCCTGCAGCCAGTAAGGACAACTGTTTTTGGCTTCAAATCCAAAATGTTGCCATACTGGTGCAGATTTAGTCTTTTTAAGAGATTTACTTGACTTACTTGAACTTTAAAAAGTTAGCATCTGGGGTGCACTAAAAATGTTAAGTTAACGGGACTCAAGAAGACATGTTGAGGTAATTTCACAATGATTCAAAACAAATGAACCTATATGGTCAGACAAACTTATTAAATAACTGTTTTATTTCAGTTATGCTTAATCCTGAATGAAAGAATGCATCTTAATTTCGAACATTTAAAAACAACAACCAAGCAAAACAAAGCACAGATAAATAAAGAAAGTCTTAAGGGCAAGTGCAATGAATAAAAACACGTTTCAAAGCCAGACAAAACTACTGAGAGGAAGAAATTCGATTTTTCTAAATTGTAACAACAAACAAAGAATGACTGAAGTAGTCCTTTGAGGATTAAAAAATCCCCCATCGTTTAAAAGTGAAAAGAGGGAGCTCCCTTCCTGTTCTGTGGAAATGCTCTGTGGTTAAGTCTTTTGGGAACGGTCTGTTGTTTATGAAACTTTCAGTAATTGTGTAATAATGTGAGTAAACGTTTTCTCCCCTATAGCATCTGGATTAAATAGAAGGAGAAAAAAAGAGGCTGGGGCCCGTCGGCTGTCTGCTACTGAGAATATGACAGCGTGGGGAATTTAGTTTCAAATTGGATATTCAACTGACATACAGTCCGGACTCAGCGTTGTCATCTTTACCTTTAGCCTGTTTCACACCTTGTTAGCAGTAAGACCACTAACCCATTGGTCACCACTAACCCATTAAATGCTGGAGACTAACTAAGGGACTATCAATAAATTGCAGTTTAATTGATGCAACGATTGCAGGGTTTTTTTTGTTGTTGGTTTTTTTTTTCTCAATAGCGGTCATGTCATGTGACTCAGTGACTCTAAATCAATGCCAGATTGTTTTTCTAAATGTACTGCACTTAGATGGCACTTTTCTAGTCTTCTGACCACTCAAAGCGCTTTTACACTGCATGTCACATTCACCATTCAAACACATTCACTGGTGGCTGAAGCTACCTGAGTTCAGTGTCTTGCCCAAGGATACTTTGATATGTTGACTGGAGGAACCAGACCACCGACTCCAGCGAAAGCTTCTGCTTTTTTTTCAATAGCTTCCATGTCATGAGACCCAGTGACTCCAAATCACTGCTGAACTGTAATACTATATTAGAAAAATAACAATTTTCTTTTTAATAAATTCCAGCGCATTTTTTGTAATTTATATTAATCATTTTTATGATAATATAGCTTTCTTTTTTCAGTAGCCTCAATGTCACGTTATCTGGTGACTCCAAATCAATGCTTAATTGTGTTACTACACTGGGCAAATGAGGCACACCTCTTTTTCATTGGTTTCAGTGCTTATATTTGATATTAATATTTTTTTATATAATAATTTAACATCTTTTTTAATAGCTTCCATATCATTTGACCGAGTAACTCTAAATCAGTATCAATTTATTTTCCTACATTGGGTAAATGAGGCATACTTCGTTTTTATTTTTTTTTTTATTTCATTTTCTAATTTATATTAATTTGTATGATAACTCAGCTTTTTTTTTTTTTTTAAATGTAATAATAGCCGCAATTTAGCAATTTAATGTGACTCCAATCAGTGCTTAATTGTGTTACTACACTGGGCAAATGAGTCACACCTATATTTCATTGGCTTATATTTGATATTAATATTTCTAATAATAATTCAACATTATTTTCAATAACTTCCATATCATGTGACCACGTAACTCTAAATCAATACGAACATTTTAACTACACTGGGAAAATGAGGCACACTTCTTTTTTTTTTCTACCCAGATATTTCACAGTGAAAAACGACTGAGTTATCCAGACACACCGACATGAATAAGGACTGCACCTCCACTGAAATGAATAAGTGAATAATACATGGTTTAGAACAACTGAGAGGTACAGCTCTTACCACTATGGGGAAGGTGCAGCAGATGTAGACCACAGTGATGACGGCCAGCGGCAGGAGATGCTCCACTTCCTCCGTCATGGACAAAGACCGACGGTACCGGGAGTGCGCCGACACTCCTCTCCGGCGCACTTTGCGCCTCCTGTACATCCTCACCAGGTGGGTAATGACTGAAATGTTGCACAACAACGTGATGAAGATCATGATGAGGATGATCGATACGTAAAACCCAGAGTAAATTTGATCCATCCTTTTCTTGCGGTTCATATCCAGGAAGCACCAGGTCCCCGGGCAGTACTGCACGTATTCACCAAAACCAAACAAAGGCGCGAACGCAGAAAGTGATGCTACCCAAGAAAATGAGAGGAAGAGTGATATAACCAAAGCGTTTGCTCATGTGCCTCTCGTAAAAGTAAGGGTGACCGATGGAAAAGTAGCGCTCGAGCGCAAGTGCGCACAGGATGGCCAGCGTGGAGAGGCTCAGGAAGGTCATGGTGAAGCCAAAGTAGGAGCACAGCTCCTTTTTTGCGCTCATTCCCAACAGAGTTTCCCGCCGAGCATAAGCAGTCAGCACAACGGGGCTGACGGAGATGGAGCCCAGCAGGTCCGTCAGGAGGAGCGCAGTCACCAGGATGAGGTACAGGGACGGGCTGGCCTTCCTGCGCCGCACCTCCAGCAGGACCAGCGCCACGATGTTGCCCACCACACCGGAGGAGAACATCATCGTGGAGGGGATCGGATCTCCGTCCTTCACTGTCAAAGATTCATTGCAATTGTTAGTCATAGATGCTCAAAGTACAAGACCCGAAATCAAAGTCAATAAGCGCTGTTCTCGTCAAAGTCCGCCGTTTTCCGTTTGAACTGTGCACGTCACAAGCACAGACACAGGGTTTGAGCACGCCCCTTATCCGATCTGTTGGGCTTCTGCGAAAACCACACACCGCAGAAGTACACGCACATGAAGCAAGCTCGTGAGTAATCATCAGCGCGCGTCATTGTGCAAACAAGAAGAGGGCAGAGAAAAATCTTTGTTCATGTCCTGGGAGGCATAAAATTGAGTTTTTTCTTTTGTCTTTTATGTTTGTTTTTTCCCAGGTGACCTGCTTCCAGTTAAGTTATGCAAGTGTTCTTGACTGAAGCTTGCCATTTCATACTTTTGGGGGAAAGGCCACCTCTGAGCTACTGCCCCCACTACAGTAAATATATGATCACAATATAACTGCATTTCAATTCTTTTCAACTGCTAATGTTTCTTTAGTTCCTGAGGGAATTCGAAATGTTCTTGCCTTCACATGTTATTCCATCACTACAGCTCAGAAAAACACAAGGCTTCTTTGTGATCATAACCGGATTTAAAAAAAAAAAAACAAAAACTGTTGTCTTTAAATTATTTTTTTGTGATGTGTAAAACATAAACACAATTTACAACACACATAATACATGTTGACTGTACTTGACCCTTAGGGCCCGCTTTAATATTAAGCATTGCTCTATGCACAAAATGCACTTTTCAGTATAAAGCTTTAAAAACGTATATACATCTATATATTATTTTTCCACTTTCATTGAGTTTATTTATTTATCAGTCCTAATCATGAATAACAAATATTCATTTTTAGATTTTTCGGGTCATTTTTCTCATTGCTCATTGCTTTTTTCTTCCCTTGTTTTGGAAAGAAATCTAGTCAATTCGCAAAGCAAAGGATTGATTCACTGTTCAATATAAAATATCAACCTAGTCTCAAACAAATATGTAAAAAGACAATGACCTCTTAAAGCTACAGTAAGTAATAGTCTAAAGTAAACACTGCTGCCTATTTTGTGAAGCGGCAGTTTTTCCAATGCCTGAGGAAACCACAGGTTTCGTGACTGTGTCCCACTGGTCCTGTCTGTGCCAGGACTAGAGGATGACCTCTGCTGTCAGTCTGCATGGGAGACTGAGCTGATGGACAGAACTCTGAAGAAGACAAACATTCCAAAATCTCCCAAAATCCACTTGTGACATCATAGAGCACATTCACCATTTTTGGTTGGCTCTGAGGACATTCAGAGGAAAGAGGTTCAAAGTTTCACTGCATGATGAACAGGGGGATATTCAGCAGCAATCATCCCTGTAAACTGCTGTGGAAATTCAAGGCAGGCCTTGACAGGAATTTACAGTCAGCACCAATAACTGCCTGAAACTGCCAGGGCTGTTAGGCTGGGGCACCAGGCCCCCAAACTAAACTCCTGTGTCCTGACTGGATGAACATTTCAATGTCCATGTGTGGCTGGTCATTTTCTCCAGCAAACAATTTTTTTTCTTGTTAATTTTAACACACACAGAGGGAAAACGAGACCTAAGTACGCGTGTATACATGTAAACATACCCAAAATAACAGAGCAGCAAAAGAGAGCTCAGCAAAAAGCAAGACCAAGATGGCAAAATGATGGTGAACAGCTGAAGAGGTGCTGCAGTCATTTCTGAACGAGCAGCCTCGCGACGCTGCAGCTGATGCTGATGCAGCAGGAGGAGGACAGGCAAGACAGCGACCAGTGAGGAGACTTCAGGTGAGAGACTCTGAGTGAATTAAATGTTAAAATTCAAGAATATAAATGTTAATAATAAGCCACATTTCAAGCCTGCTGCTCAAGCCTGGACATTTTTGCTCACCAAAGTGACTTTGATGTTGTTTTTTTTGTATTTTATAGGAAACTATGCAGCGTCTCCAAAACGGAGGGAAACAACAGGCTATATGACCCGATGCAAGGGTAAGATTTAAAGAAAAAAGCTGAATGCACTGTGCTGAATGGGATCAAAAATGTCTATCAGCCAAAATATCTGTGTTGTGTGAACACCACAGAGCAGTACTAATTGTACTTCTTGTGTTTTCAGCTAATGGAAGCGAGGAGAGCTGTCTTGACTAAAGAAGAAATGGATGTCTGGAGAGGGATCACAATAGACATGATATCACATGAGGACGACGGCACAGCTGACGGGGAAACTGTGGATTGTGGCCACCATCCTTTAGAAGCCAGGAGCTCTCTGAGCTATGTGCTGTTCTTCAGGAGAGACTGCACGGGAACCCAAAATATGAAGCAACACACCACAAAAGACTGCGTGTGTTGGGTTGCCTTCATTCAGACCGGCACCGGCCACATATAATCCCAAAGCAGCAAAGAAACATACATTTACCTGTATGAAGTAGCCTACCTACATTTCAAGCACCTCATGTAATTTGACTAACTCTGGTGTCTTACTTTTTGTTGTTGTTGTTGTTGTTGTTGTTGTTGTTGTTGTTGTTTTAAAATAAAGCTTTTTCAACATGTTCTTGGCAAATGTGTCTTTTTTCTCAACTGAAATTGACGGATGTAGTCCTCAGTAATTGTATAATAATTTAAGTTATATACATTATTACAGCATTAGAACAGGAAAGTGTGTGAATTTTGCACTGAAGAAAAAATCATAGGCTACAAAATGAACAAGGTCTGGTACTGTTAATAAATGATAAATATGTGAATTATACACTGAATTACTGAATTACTACAATTGACAACTTTCTTTTAAAGGCTGAGGTCAGCAAAATACAATGTAAGAGAAAGCAATTTTGCTGGGAAATGACATTTCTCTTAAACAAAAACAACAAATTTTGTGTTTTAAAGAAATCAATTTTATTTACAGTGGTTTCAAACTGACAACCCATCTTTTCAAGGTCAACACTTTATAAATGACCAAATTTTATTTTACATGAAAGAAATAAAAGGTACTGAAATGATAAAACAAAAACAACTCTTCAGAATAAAAGCTCTGTGCTGGTAATTCTCTGTACTTCAAAATAAATTGTGGGATATATTCTATATGGGACAGGCTTTTATTTAACTTTTATTTAACACACAAAACTCTTGCTTAGAGATGGGAAACACAATCATTGTTTATTTAAACCTTTTTTTTTTCTTGTTTACTCTGCCAGTATTACTGTCTTCTTTGGTGCTCATGGTTTCTGTAATAAGGACTGAATGATTGAATTGTAGACAATCTTATAATAAATACACACCAATTATATTAAAAAGTCATTCATTATTTGCACAAAAACTTTTCAGTGTTTTATTTTTCATCATTATCATTATTTCATGATGTTACGTTTCACCCCAGGCTTTGTTACAGATGACCAGAGTATGAGGTTTACACTTCAGTTCTTGTGTTTGGGAGCAAAACATGCATTTTCTGTAAAGATAGCAGCTACAAAATATAATAGCAGACACATGTACCTTGTTTGATTCACATTTTGAAAGTACTGGCTTAAAAGAGCTCCAAGATACAGACTGAGCAGTCCAAAATGTTACAGCCATTAAATGAATTGTTGAACGTTGTTGTTGGATTGTTTCATTCGCATAGCCCACTGGCAGAAAACAGCATTTTAATGGCTCCCATTCCCATCTGGGGGCACATCAGTCAACAACTATTGACCTGCCAATAAATGAGCATTTAATGACTGCAGTTTATGGTTGACTGCATATTTGCCGACAGGCCATCGTGATAAATGTGTCTAATGAGAGCCTCCTAATGAGAGAAAACAGTCTGTCAGACGGTTTATTATAAGTATGCATTCACACAGTCTAACAGACACTGATGAGGCTGAAACAACGCATTCTCATTCCAAAATGTCACGTGTTACCGTTTTGCAGTGGACTTTTGCATCGGCGTTACTTGGTAATGGCATTACTTAGCAACAGTGTTACTTAGTAACACATTACTTCCAATACCAGTAAGGACGATGGCTCACTTTTTTAGCCCACTTTTCAGTGTGGTCTTTTAGAAACACTTACCTGAGAAATTACTTATTTGAAGCATACTGAGGCCGTCAGTTTACAAGACAAGGCAAATGCACAGAATCATCTACACACATTGTGCATTGGAGTGAGGAGGAACATCCTGTTCTCATTCCAAACTTGTAAAATACTGCCACTTTGAGAGTGCTTCTGGAGAAAAGTTGCAACGCCAAAAACCAGCTTTCACGTGCCCATGAAATGCACTAAGATGGCGAGAGGTGAGAATGCAGCTGGACAGAACCATTGGTGGAGTAATTTTATGCCGGCAGACAGCCAGACAGCAGCTTCTGTGTCCCGATGAAACGTGGCAGGATGGTGTCCGCTTATTGTACGGAGCATGAGGGCACCAATAGAACAGGAGGGAGGTACGGTGAATAGATCCAACAAACCCAGGACTTAAATGTGACAGTTCAGTGTTCGCTTCCCGTCTGAATGTGAAGTTTGTTGTCATGTGCTGCTGTTTGCCTAAATATAACCACGTGCCATGTCATGTCACCATGTGTATTAGTTGACCTCACAGTAGTGCCATTATGGAATGCAAAGAGCAGATGCAGAAGGAAGGAAGGTAAAAATAATATGCGGATGCAAAAGCAAAGTAGAGCACAACATGTGACAACCTGTGATGAGAAGGTTTTGTGGGGAACCATGATTTTTCAGAAAAACTGAGAAGTATTTCAAACTGAATACCCTATAATTCCAAGAAGTCCTCCAAACCATACAACCATGTAGGTCATTTGCTCCTTCCTACCCTCTAATCAGAGGTGCAGTGGTAGTTAGGTAGAAGGTAGATTTATTAATCATTTTTAAACAAAGTTCATCAAATGAAACTACAAGTTGTTTTTGATCCTGTTCTTATATCGTTAGAGTTGAAGGATGAGTCTTTTTTGAACCGCTCTTAGTCTGGCCCCTCCAATGGGACTACTTTACCTTGGGAGTCCCAACCAGGGTCTAATAAGACCTGGATGTATGTCAGAGGCTAGAGATGGAGAGGTCAGAGCAGTCTGCCAGAATCTGCAGGTGGAGGCGGCAGCTACAGATTGCTGGCAATCATGACATAACAACTTCACAGACGTCCTGATGGCACGTTTAAAGTCAAAGTTTCTGAATATAGACTGTGTGTTGTTAAGTTATAAGTTATAGGACATTAAAAATAAAGTTGAACTTGAAATTTAAAACTAAAGTTGTCTCTGAATTAAGGTGTAAAATGGTTAGAATCGTTTTAAAATAACTAAAAGGGAAAGTTACTGTAATATAAATGCTTTTTCTCATGTTGGAAAAGTTGGAAAAAAAATTGGAAAAAATCTCAGGCAGTTTTCTGTTCAACATAGTGGCGGTCATTTTTGTCCACTAAGACGACGTAAGGGTTAATATGAGTGTTCATTTTCACTTTAATAGCATTTATTATGCATACTATGTGACAACAAGAGTAGGGAAAGCCTATGAAAGCAAATAAACAAAACAAATTATTTATTTTAATTTTAACAGCCGCTGAAAACTTCATATTGAAATTCAAAAATTCAGAAATGTTTTACTTTGAAAATCATAAATCTGAATCTGAATCTGAATTCACCTCTTTGAATTTAATATATAACATTACTTGATTTGAAATATATATTTCTGTCAGTATTAAAAAATTCAGATCCATAAATTAAAGTTGCGGATTAAAAACAAAAAAAAGTTTCAGGTCGCTCAAATTGATTGCTGAAAGTCAGATCCAAAAAGTCAGAAATATAGCCTATATATGTTTTGATGTTTTGATTTTGATGTGTGAAACTACGGATCTGAAATTGTAAACACTGAAGCAGATATGTTTAAAATCAGGTGTTTGAAAGTGCAAATCAAGAAATGTTATATTTTCATGCTAATCAAGAAACTTCATATTTTAGTGTCAAAGAGGCAAATTCAGATCAAATAAACTCAGAAACATGATTTTCAAAGTCAAATATTTCAATGTTGTGAATTCAGTGGTGTGTAAAGTCTGATATTAATATTAAGCGGCTGTTGAAATGAAAATACTTATGTCTCTTGTCTGCTAGCCTGTTAGCAGTGTTTTTAGTCGACGGTTAAACACATAAAAAGAGCGTCAAAGTCTTTGAATCTTACAGTTTCCATCATGAAGTGAGTTGAGAGTCTTTCAGTGAGTTTCAGAGAGTCTTTACTCCTGTCAGGATGCAATTTCTCAGCGCAAATCATCGACTCAAAGTGGTTGTTGCCAGTGAAAGTTGTTTAGAGTTGACATCTAACTATGATGAGTTTTGTCTCTTTTACTTTGTTCCAGAACATTTTAAATGTGCATAAAAATTTAAATTTTAATGTAATCAGGCAGATCCTGTAATTGTTTTATCACTGAGCATTATGTGTTGATGTATTTATTTTATTCTTTGTTCTGAGTTTGTTAAATATATATCACACAGCAGCTGGATCGATATGTGCATCTCCAGTATCTTCATCAATTACACCTATTTACATCGCCAGCAGGATCAATGAGGATCTAATGAAAAGTGACCTTCACATATTTCTACATAATAAACCACTTTTTCCTCCTAAACTCACAGATTCCCGGTTTATTTAGTAAAAACATCTGGAACACAGCAGCCGTCTTCAGGATGAGTCCAGCTCCATCACAGCTGTGAGGACATTTTTAGTTTGAAACAATGTACATATATATATATATATACACATATATATATATATATATATATATATATATATATATATATGTATATGTATATATATGTATATATATATATATATATATATATTCTTTCTATATATTCTTTCTTTTGTATTCTTTCTTTTGTTCAGGGCAATTACAGAGTTTTTAATGGTGTTGCTTAAATACAAAGTACACATGGAAAATATTGGGAAATATCTGCAAGTAAATAAAAATCACAAGATTTTCTTGTATTTTATTTTATTAACAGAGCACGTGACCATAAACTAGATCATTTTTCGGAACCTTAAACTTGGTTTGAATCGTAAATTTCAAACTGAACCAACTCTTGTGAGGAGAGTATCTGCACAACCCCAGCTGAGACAACTGAAAACTTATGTTTCAGTAAATTAACCTTTTTCAACCATTTTCTCACTACATTCATGCAAACCTCAGTTAGTGCATTGATCTCAAATGTTTATGCTGTGTGGAAGGTAAAACAAAAATAGACCTTGTGACTCAAATTGTCCTTGCTGACTTTTTTGCTCTAAATTACAAAAAATAAACACTTATAATTAGGAAAAAAAACAGAAAAACTTGCTCTTGAATTCTAGTGAAATTACATATGTTTATGGTTGAAGAGGTGGGTGGGCCAATTTTCATGCCTGTTTCTGTTTGAATGTGTGCTTCTCCAGGTGCAGAGAGTGATTGAGCACACCTGTGATTAATCTGCTGATTATCAGCCTGCAGTTTATAAAGACTGAAGAAGCAAACAGTTTGAGTCAGTGGGTCAGAGTGTGTGCTATGTGTGTGACAGAGAGTGTGACAGAGAGTGTGAACTAGTGTTTTAGTGGAATCTTTGATCTTTACTTCCTTTTGGAGAGAGGGTGGTGAACTTTTAGTTTTTTGTTTTTGACAGTTGTTAAATTCAGTGTAGCTTTCTTTGCTTTTAACTGAAGTTGTAGATTTTTGGCCCACTAAGCTAATAAAGCAATTTGCTATCAAAACACACAGCAAAGAAAATGTGCATTGCACTGCTGCAGCCTTTGTGCATGTTTGATATCCCAGATACAGCAGGAGGTGTAGAACCTGCTGAGTGTGCTGCAGCAAACACTATTTACACTGATAATTTGATCATAGCCACGTTAAGTATTCACAGGCTGAAATTGAGTGTAGGCTATATATGTTTAAGGCAGCGAGATTACCTGTCAGTTGCTCAAATTATTATCACTTTGACGAAAGTAAGTAGTGGAACAACAAAACACAATATTTTAAAACTTGTCATAGGAATATTTATTGCAACCTTAGCATGCCCTTAAAGCGAGCACCAGTGCACTGTGAAATTGTAAAAGGCCCCAAGCGTGAGGCACGTACACAGATAATGAACCTGTAAAATAAGAGAAATAATGAAGCAGAGGAAGCTAGCTGCCGTTGGTCTGGTCGGTCCTGCCAGAATGGCAAGCTGTGGACTGCTACGTCACAAAGACAAGTGCTGCAAGTGCTCTGCTGTCACCTAGTGTCCGGAGGTTTACACATGTATTTTTGACTCCAAAGCTTTGGGGAAGATCCTGTGCAGAGTTTACATATTCTCATGCATGTTCTCCCCGTGTCTGCGTGGGTTCTCTCCGGGGTCTCCAGCTGACATGCATGTCAGGTTAATTGGTGACTCTAAATTGCTGTGGGTGTGCATGTGGGTGTGACTGGTTATCTGTCTACATGTGTCAGCCCTGCATTAGTCTGGCGACCTGTCCAGGGTGCACCCCCCGAGACCCTTATGAGGACAAGCGGTTAGGGATAATGAATGAATGAATGAATAAATGAGCTTTGAGGAAACAAGTTAACTTTCTTTACCTTGTACATTTACATTATAACTTGAACATATTAACAAAATTATTTAATTCACCAAAAATTATGACCACATATTTTATGGGCGTTACAAACATTATTATTATACAGCCTGACAGATTCTCAGACACTTGACAGTCATTTCTTACTAAATAGTTTATCCTTTGTTACATTAACAGAAATTCAAATCAACATTCACATCATCTTCAATAATGGAGGACAGTGTAAAAGTTAAATTGCTCTCACTAATGAAATCTTGCATTGCCAACAACACAGTCCTGCAAATGTTTCATAGGAGGCGATCCGTCTGTTTCCTGGAGGCCTCTGTTAGGGACTGCGGGCGCAAGCCGGGCGCGACCGCGCAGAGAGAGGCTCCATGTTTTCAGTGGATGATATTCAGCACAGCAGGAGCATGGACTACAGTATCAGCATGTAGCCACATGGTGGCAGTATTCTGTTGTGAAACTGCAATAACACTTAAGTGTGTCTCTGATTTACATTGACTGTTGTTGATATTGAACAGGAAAGGTTACATTTGCTGAAAAAAACATGTTGAGTGACAAATAATTTTGGTTTATGCCTCAGGTTTTATATTTCTCATGTTTAATTTGGGTTTTTATCCTGTGGATGAGTTAGTTATGGAGAGTGGTCCAGTTCCTGGTAGAAGGAGGGATTCAGTGATATTCACCCCAGTACCAACATTTGGCAGGGGCAGATTTCTGTTTACCCCAGAGTCATCTAATCCTAAACTCAGCTTTGAGAGCATAGTGGCTGGAGATGACACCTTAGGTGGACCATCTGGCTGTGGGATGGGGCCTAGTATGGTTGAGGCAGTGGGCAACTCAGTGGCAGATCCTTCACTGTTAAATGTTGTAGTTAGGTCAGAAACTGATATCACAGATGGTAATGACAAAGATGATTTGGAGTCTGTTTATCAGAGTGTATGTGAGGAGAGAGAGCTTAGACACAGATCCATCCTCCAAAACATTCACATCCTGTTACCACATAATGAACTGTTCTATGAAGATGTAACCCTGGGTAGTAAAATGACAGCAGGGCTATGCTTGACAGTGGGTCAATGGCCTGCACCCTGAGCTCCAGTGTAATGTCCCAGTTGTTACAGCAACCCACCTTGGAGCCCAATGATGTTGTTTTGATTGGATGTGGTGGCTCAGAAACAATACAATCGGGCATGTGTGACCTGGAAATGGAGGTTCATGGCTGCAAGCTGGTCGTGCCGACACTGGTGGTTGATGGCCAGGGCGAAAACCTAATCATGGCAGCAACCTACTAAGGTACTTGGTCCATCACCGTAAGCTAAAAAGTGGTTTGCTGGCCAACGACGCTGCCGTCCGGTAGCAACTGTGACTTGCGGAGACAGTTCAATTTGATGGCAGGAGTAGAGGTGTCTATGGAGAACATCCCTAACAAGGTTGGCACTGTCAAAATAAAGAGAGCTGTCACCCTGGAGGCTGTGACTGAGCACATGGTCTGGGGCAAGCTAGAGCAAACGAGTCGTGTGTCGGCTGGCAGCATAGTCGTCATTGAGCCTACAATTCCTAGATCAAGGCCAAGATCAGCCATAGTTTGGAGGAACCCCTTAGCCAAGACTATCACTCTGAGACGAAATTCAGAGCTGCACGACTTTCCTGTGCAGACATTTGCAAGACACACACATCTGACTGTACATATGACTGTAAATTACGCACGAACGCACCGGCGTAAAACTGTCAGGGTGTGTTCCTCTCCTTTATACCAGTTCACAATAGATATAGACAGATATCTGCTCACTACCCTTAAAGAGTTATGAATTATGATTCTGAAATTCACACACTTCTCACTGACAAGTGTGAGTAACTCTGAAAAAAATCAGCTCTCAAAGTGCTGTCCAGCCCGAGTTACCATGTATCGCATGGTTTTAAAAATTAAAAAGTAATTAATTCATTAAGGTCCCTGTTGTATCTGTCTATCTTTCTATCAATCTGTCTATCTGGTCTATTTCCCTGGGCTTTTATTTCGACATGGTTACTTTACTTCCACGTCACGTGACCTTCCAGATTCATTTTTTCACTATTTTCCATTAAATCACATAAAGAATAGGACATAAACAAAATTCGACCATTATTTAGAAATTTGTTTTCTCAATTTTGGTTTAAAACCAAACATTGGATCATAAAAAAAAATGGCTCTGAACTTCCGTTTTCTCATTTAATGGTTTTAAAACAAGTAAATGAGTAAACAAGTTGTTTTCTCGTTTTTCATGCAGTTCAGTCCCCCTTATAGTACTTTCATACCCTGACCCTTTTGGACGGAGGACAGTGAACTTTTGGTTATTTTCTCAAAAACACTTTTTGTCAATTGTTAAATTCAGTGTAGCTTTCTTTGTTTTTAAATTGTTGTAGATTTTTGGCTCGCCAAGCTAATAAAGCAATTTTCTATCAAATCACACAGCAAAAAAAATGTGCATTGCACTGCTGCAGCCTTCGTGCATGTTTGATATCACAGATATGTCAGGAGGTGTCGAACCTGCTGAGTGTGCTGCAGCAAACATTGTACTTACACTGATAATTTTCACATTAAAAGTACACTGCCATTATTGCAGGTGTCACGTAAAGACCTTAACAAGGTTATAGGCTGAAACTGAGTGTATATAATCTGACAGTCCGTCAGTCTCTGGAATGATTAATCTATTCTGATTTTGTTTTATTTGTACATGCAGGATTTATTATATCTTTTTGTCTTGTATGTGTTTTCATGTGAAGCACTTGGTGCTTATAATTTCTTTCTTGTCTTAAGTACGTTGGGCTGTATTTCTTGTATGAAAGGTGCTATACAAATAAGGTTTATGAACATTATTATTATTATTATTATTATTATTATTATTATTATAGTTAATACTGCATAATCTACACTGCCCCACATTTGACATGTACCTCCAGATCTTTCAGGGAAGTAAATGCAGCAGAGGAAAGCTGACGTAAGAAGGAGGTTTTAAGCCTTTAACTGATGAGGAAAATTTCTGTTAAGAAAATGGAAATCGGACTTTGTGGCAGGGAGGAGATGGAGGGCAGGGGAGTGAAGTGACAAGAAGAGTGAGAAAGATACACTAATGCACCTTGGCGAGATGCTGTGTGTCTGGGAATTCACTCACTGACTCCTGCCCTGAGGGTTGTTTATGGACCCGCCTGGAGCGGCCAAGCTGGCAGAACACGTGGAAGGAAAAAGTGCTCTCACTGCACAGCTGTCCCAGTGCAGAGGGTCACATGAGCTATCTCAGCATCTATGTGTTCCATATGGTAACCAACACAGGAGAAATGGCACAGATGCATCATGGGAGTTCCTTAGAAACCCCAATGTCTCAGAGAGAAGATGATATGAAGTTTTCCAGAGGGTTGAGAATATATCGTATGTGAGGTTATTGGTTTTTAATCCAGAGTGTATGTGTGTGCAGACGTTTGCTTTTGGCTGTTCATTGAGTTGGCTTTGTTACTGCTGAGATATCATTTTTCGGTGTGTAGATTTATGGCTCCTGTGTGCCAATGGGTGACGCGGCTGCTGCTCGGTGCTAAGTTTGTTTTATTTCAGACACTCCGGCACTCTGCTCCCGCAGAGATCAGAAATGTAAAATATAATTTAAACTCAGCTAGATTTCCAAATATTTTCATGTAATGACATCACTACAGCAAACTAATCCAATAATAGCTGTGATTCTTCTGAAATTAGTTGATTGTGCCAGAAAAATGTAGCACTTTGAAATGCTGAATCTGATAATTACTGGTCGTTACAGGCCTGTTAAAGCTGGGCATGATTTCTTTCAAAAACATGGAAGGAAGGCAATGAGGAACCTCAGAGGGAATTACCCGAAAATTAGCAAGAAATTAGGAAAAAGTTGTAGGAAAAAATCGAAAAAGAAAAGAAAAAGTAAATAAATAAATAACCCATTAAAATCTGCTCAAAATGATAATAATTCTGTAAAATGATTTTAAATGTATTTTGAGTGTGTAATTATCACTACTGTAAATATAGTTATCGGACATTCCCCAAAAAAAGAAAGAAAAAAATAAAGAAAATGCAATAAAAAACAAAAACAGACACATAACAACCTTAAGAAAATGCCAAAACAAAAAGACAAAAAGGGGAAATAGGGAAAAATGAATGTAATAATATGCTGGGGTTTTTTCTGTGACATAATTTCAAATATATAAGATTTGTATTTTCTGGACATTTTTCCTATTTTTTATCATATCTAAGACTCACCTTAAACATTTTATCTTATTTAATTTTATTTTATTAATAGCATGTTAAGGGACTTTTCTTGCCAAGCTGCACACTGACTTTTTTTGTTCCATATTTTTGAAAGAAATAGCACCAATTTACTCAGGCTTAAATACTTGCGAAAGGCACCTGAAAGCAGCACAAAGAAAAATGATGTCGCTACAGATTTTTATTAATATTTCCCCATCTTGGAAATATGATTTCAGTAGTAATGGCTCAAATGAGCTTGGTACAAAATGGAGAAGTCCCTGAGAGACTACCTGAAGTTCTAGCAGGAGCTAAGAGTGTCTGACAGAGAGAAGAGGAAAGATTGAGGAGAGCAGTGCAGGGTGAAGTCCACAGGAGAAGAAATTAAAAAGAGCTCGTAATCACGCAGCAGGAATGCAGTCAGTGTGCGCTGTTAAACTCTGTCTAAGCCCTGGCTGCACTTCACTGTCTCAGCTCTGCTCACAAAGCTCTCTTTGTTCTGCTTCTTGTAAAGAAACCCCCCTCCCTGACTCATTCTCCTCTCTCTACTCCTGATTCCATCCCTTCTTTCCCCTTGTTGGTCAACGTCCACTTTCATATTTTGGCCCTGTCTGTGTCATTTCTGGCATGATATTACTCAGAGACTAACAATGAGCATATCAGAAGTCTCCAGAACAGTGACGTAACAAGCAGACAAGCGGGGTCAGAGTATGAGGCTGATAGCTGAAACACAGGTGGAGGATAGAACTCTCTGGAAAGATAAAGTACAGACTGCAGGAGCCATAAACCATCAGACCAGACTATGTCAGTGTGTTGTCTGGGAGCAGCTGAGGACAGGCGATAGAGTTTTTGATGAGTAATGCTTCTGCGCTGCCTACAGCGTGATGCTTTATAGCGCGGCTGTGTGACCTCTCACATGCTCTTCATGTAGTGTTAGTTAGTGTGGGAGTCAACTGGTGTAAAATAGGGATTTCTCCTCCTCCACAGAGCAGCTGCTGCTCTGTATTCCCAACACACATCCGCTTCCACACGTGTGTGTGTGTGTGTGTGATGTGAAAGGGAAAGAGCATAGGCACCACAGTAAACACTCACAGCTGTAAACGTTCATATCGAGGTGTCATGTGCGATTGCAGTGCAGCTGCTTAAAATTCTTAGCTCTCTGGCTCTTCCAAGAGTGCTCAAACAAATATGTATAATAAAATGAGAATACATTTTAAATAAAATTTAAACTACATAAATTAATTAATGATAAAGTGATAATTCTGGATTTTTTAAGTACTTAGATGATGTATTACATTGCTATGATGTATTACTAAGCTCTGAATGTCACATACAGATCCATTAAAGTTCCACTACATGTAGCCCTATTTTCTCCTTCTTTCCTTTTTTTTTTTACTGCATCAAATTGCATCTTAAATGTATTTTTTTTGTACTGGTGTGTTGCGTTGCATTGCAATAGGATGCAATGCAATACAATGTCCCAGTAGGGAAATTTGTCTTGGACTCAGTGCTGCACAGATAATGCCTACACAGTTACAAACAATAGTCACACCATTCCATTAAATTCACAATAGTCTAAACAAAACAGTCCAAAACTCCAAATGTGAATAGAGTCAAATTGTGGAGTCATGAGTGTGCCAGTTAAGTGTTTTAACATACTAACCAGAAATATGTCTTTTGCATGAATTTGATTGGCCACTGCAGTGTGGTGGCATTGCAGTGCGTTTAACTTTTTACTGGCCCATTCTGTTCTTCACAGTAAGAGGAGAAAGACTGCAGAGAGCAGACAGAGCTCACAAATTCAGGCTGTGACTGAGTTTAACCTGCAGAACTGCAAGGGCAGGTGAGGTCAGGCTCCCATGGCTAAACTGCTGTGAGACTCAAGTGCATGCAGAGCTGTAATGGCTCTTCTCTGTAATTTAACAGTTTGATTTGATTATTGGTGCATTTGTGTTGGGCGGTGGCCTTTTAGAGGAGGGGGCTAATTAGGACTATTATGTAAGACTTCAAACATGTCCGGGCACAATGGTGGGCCAGTGCTGGGACGTGTTGTAATGTCAGGCACTCTCACGCTGCCTTCCACTCACTCCCAACCTCTCTGTTCCAAGATCTGTTCCCAAACAGTCCTACAGATAAACTGCTGTACTGCAGAAGCCTTCCTGTAAGAAGTAAAGCTGTTAACTCTTTGAAACCTGAAGAGTTTGGTTTGATTTCCTTCAAACACATGAGTAGAACATAATGATGAATTAGTAAAAAAGTTACATGAAAATCACCTGAAAATAGGCAATAAATAAATTAATCACTAAACCGAGGCAGTCACCACTCAGTCCACTACAACTGTGCGACAACACAGCACTGCATCTGCTCGTGTAGAAGCTGTGATGGTGTGTTTGTGCTCTATTGTGAGGCAGCGCAGCATGGAAATGAAACGCTAAATTCAAGCTTCAGCACAGAAGAGGCTGCTGTTCAGCAAGACTCTGTGTTTGAGGGTGTAAACAAACATGTGTCTTGCTGGAACTGTTTGGCTGGAGGTTACTGTTTGCTTCATTCAGATGTGGTGCAGACAAAGGGCCCCGCAGGGTTGAAGCTCACAGGCGTAGTTGTAGACTTTGGGGGTCAAACTCCACCATGTAGTGTTGGAGTTCAGGGGTCAGAGGTTTACTTTGTGTGTTCCCAGGTTAGTGCCATGTGGTATGATGTCATTGACATTGCAGTGTTGCATGAAGTCAATAAGTGTTTCTGGATGCCTTGGGACAGGACTTCCTAAATACCTGGTATTTACAGAGAAACCTGTGTCATTTCAATTGGACTAACATGTTAATGTGTCTTTTGAAAGCACAGTTTTAGTCAGACTAACACAATAATTTGACTTTCTCTAACATCATGTAAACGTCCTGACTGGCCTCAGGCCTATCTGACCTGATGGGTGACTGTATGTTAGACTGAGTATGGCTATGTTTGTGTTCTGAATGTTTTCTGGGAAATTTGGAGACCTTGGATGAGGGTAAAGATCCAGACCTGCAGCTAATCAGAGTCCAGCTTGGATTCAGCTATAACCTGACCATATCTATGGACTGGACTGACCAAACACTGCTGTATGCGCAAAGATAAGCCATCTAAAGTGTCTAATCGATTTGTTTTGTCATTTTGACTTTCTAATTCTTAATTTAATTCCTTAATTCTATGTTAGTAACATGTGTTGTGTATATATATTGGAACTTCCTAAATAATACTTTTTTATTTTAAAATAAATCTTCACACACACGTTTTTGCAGTGTGTTAGCAACAAGGTGTTCCTGAGACTGTTTAAACAGAAGAGTTGTAATTTTACAGTTTTAATAAAAAGGCATGTGTTTGTGAAGCACCAAGCACACCTCTGATGAGACTCTGATTATTTTGCATGAGTTGTGTGAGAGTTAGTAAGTGGTCGTTAAATGCGGACCCCTGTGATTCTGCAAGAATTTTTGTTGATTCTTTGTTAACTGTGGAGGCATGAAAATTTCACAACATTAACGTAAAATGGTTGAGTAACTGATGCTGAAATGATCACTGTGTGAGTGGACTTTTCCTTTACAAAGTGCAGGAGGCAGCCATGGGACAGAGGAAAGTGGCCGAGCTTGTTTCACACATCAGCTGCTTCGGCACACAGCGGCCTGACTCAGCTGCTAATTCTCCGGACTGACCATGACCCATCGGTCCTGCTGCTCATTAACAGGCTCAGGCAGGCTGTTGCCATGGCAGCCGTTCCCATGACTTGTGTTCCCATGGCCAAGAGCCTTCAGGGGAAGTTTGGCCAGTTATCTCAACGATGGTGTTTTTTTCTGCTGGTTCCTATTGGTCTGTCTGTTTTAAGAGCATGAAGTCACTGCATGCAATTACATACAGTTTGCAGTAGTGTGTGTGTGTGTGTGTGTGTGTGTGTGTGTGGAGGGCTTTAAAGTTTGGTGAAAAACAAAAACAAAAAGCACAGAGTATGAATTTACTTCGTTTTTATTCCCAGAGATGTGCTTGTCATCATGACCAGTTTCCCCCACTGTGTCCTTCTTTTAGCGCTTTCACACACAAACACACACACAGACACACACACTCACAAACAGACCTCTGTCAGTTGTAGTTCAAGGACTGACATGTTCTTGCAGGTCACCTGATAACCTCTCTCAGATGTGCGGTCCCTTTCCAAAAGCCTGCTGGGGGTCAAACTGAGCCAAATTACTAATCTCAGACCCTTCACTTCTCTGGGCTGCACCTGTCCCCAGGGCAGAGGGGAAGCAGGCTGCAAAATGTGGGAGCACGCTGTGCATATCATGGGGCAGCACTACTGCATGCACTATCGCCGTCAAGGTCAGTAGTTGTGGTTAAAGAAGGTTTGGGGTATAAAATCTACAATTCTACAATTGCGTAGAGATTATGGCCTCCTCTCAACCCTTCACCTACCTCTGAACTGCTAAAGAGATGCAGCACGGTCTGCAGTAAGTTCAAAGTCACAAATTTTCCATTTTGTTTGTTTACATGAGACAGAAGAACAAATACAAAGAGCAGAATAAAAATACAAAATATAGAGTCATTCTTGATAACTACAGACCAGTGTCTTACTTACCGTTTTTAAGCAAAATTTAAGAAAAACTTGTTTTACTCAGCTAAATGATTTTTAAATAAATGCAATATTTTACAAAAATCTTAATCTGGTTTTAGGACAAACCACAGTACAGAGACAGCCACTGTTAAAGTCGTAAATGTTTTCAGGTGTAATGTGGACATGAAGAGACCTTCTGTCCTGGTGCTACTGGATCTAAGTGCTGTTTTCGATACAGTAGATCACCAAATTATTTTAAACAGACTCCACAACCTGCTCGGCCTCTCTGGCCGAGCAGGTTGTGGAGTCTGTTTTAACTGGTTTTTCTCCTATCTCACAGATAGAGAATTTTTGGTAAGTGTGGATACCTGCTCCTCGAAGAACTATAGAATAAACTGTGGTGTGCCCCATGGCTCAATTTTGGGCCCCATACTTTTTAATCTCTGCATGCTCCCACTTGGAAACGTCATCAGGAGGCACGGCATCAACTTTCACAGTTATGCTGATGATACACAGATATATTTCTAAGTGTCCACTCGATGTCCTTTTTAAATGCATTTTAGACATCAGGTCCTGGATGGCAGAGAACTTCTTACATCTCAACCAGGAAAAACATTAAGTTTTAATTATTGGTCCTGAAATTCAGAGAGAAAGTGGTAACAAAACTACAGACATTGTTTTTATCACAGCAAGTAAACAACCTGGGCGTCATCTTTGACTCTGAGCTTGGTTTTATTTCACACAATAAAAACACAACAAAAACGGCATTTTACCATCTCACTATCTGTCGTCCAAAAATACATAAAAACATCATTGTATAGTGTGTCTCTCAAAATATTATCAAAACAACTTTGTATACTGTCACTTGAATAAATATATAAAAACATCATAGTAGAGTATGTCGTCCATAATCTCATAAAAACATCATACTATAGAACGCTGATCAAAACATCATAAAAATGTCAAACTTGTATGTCACTCAAAATATAAGAATGTCATAATATACCTTTTTTGTCCAAAAAAATGTCATTCAAAAAATCATGAGAACCTCATGGTGGAGTATGTCTCTCAATATACCAAATGAAACATCATAAAACATCATAGTATAGTATATTGTCCAGAATCCCTTCGATAAATGGCTATAATTCTCGGCGCACTTCCTGGAGGCCTGATTTGCCTTATTTAATGTGACTTTCGGTATAAACCATGCCTGTGTCCAGTCTGCTACCCCCAGATAAAGAGACACAACACAACCTCTTACAGATAACAGCATTCAGTATTGTTTGACACTGTTGAACACACTTTGTGGAGCATCCTCAGACATTTGTCTCTGTGTTCAGCGTAGGATGTGTTTGATTTATGTTCTTTTGAACTTACGTTTCCTTGTAACTTGCGTCAGCCTGATGCTATCAGCTTATAATTCAACTCATGGATAAACTGAGCTGGGTGTATTTACTCTCTCAGACAGTCTTGGACAGGCAGTATAAATGTCATCATTTTATTTGTCAGCTGTAATCTTCCCCTCTGAGCAGCTGGAATGTGTTCCAGTGAAGTGTGGCCAGCAGATATGCCGAAAATTCAATCTTTTTCCTAACAAAAAGCAGTTCTCATGTGTCCTCATTTTCTTCTCCTGTGCTCATCATCATCCCATCTTATAAACATGCATGTTTTCATTACAGAGAGTCCGCCTTTGTTTGCTGCCCTCCTTTTTAGTTAGGAGGAGAAAAAAAACTTTAAAGTCTGTTGCAATGACAGCACCAAACTGCAGTGCCTTTCTCTTCCCAGCAGCGCTGTGACTCATGTCTGAAGTCATGCATGTATCCTGGAGAACTTCAACAGTTCACTCCCTGGCTGCTCCATGGCACCTGAACCCAGCTGTCGAGACACATTTGCCCTGCTCGGTTTAACTAACTGTTCTGTGTCATTGCAAAATAGGGTGTCTGAGGCAAAAGTTACGGTTTACATCCATGTCTGTCCAGACTCATATGTAGCCATCACAGCAGGCATGGACTTTGCTAAAAAAGAAGCTACAAGTTCTAAGATGTTCCCTCCAGCAGCACAGAAGATCTATACAATCAGTTTCAAGGTGGACACCCAAGAATTGTGTCATCAGTTCAGTTTCTGACCAAATGTCTCCGCTACTGTTGCTGAGTAATGGTGTTGAATAAAGGCCAGGAAAGTGTTTTTGAAGAACATTATTATGTCACAGTTAAGCTGATGTTATGGCTATAACATGGCATGATTTATCATTGTATCCAATTCGACACATGAAAGACATTTTTTGTCATAATTAGCATATGAATTCTTGAATAATGGCCCAAAACATATTTTGTTATGTTACGGTGACCTTTGACCACCAAATTCAAATCAGTTCACCTTTAAGCCCAAGTTAACATTTGTGCCAAATTTGAGAAAATTCCCTTCTGGCTTTCTTGGCAAAACATGTTCATGAAAATGAGAGGGAGGGAGGTCGCAGTTATTTTGACCATTGACTGAAAAATCTATTTAGTTCATTGTGAAGTTTAAGTGGACATTTGTGCCAAATTTAAGGAAATTCCTCAAATGCATTCTTTACATGTTCACAAGAATGAGAGATGGACAGAAAACCCAAAAACAAAAAGCCTCCAGCGATGTGTCACCAGCGCTGAGGCATGAAAACCTGATAGATTTAGTTTCATGGCTGATTTGTTCAGGTTTCAAAGGGTTTACAGGTCCAGTTATGATATGAAAATGATTGAGAAAAACTGTAAATGAATCAAGAGCCCCTTTGATTTTCAGTTAAGGGTCCCAGATTTAATAAATATAGGCCCAGAATTGGACTCGTCTCTGTCTAAAGTACCAGAGTCAGAGGTCTAATAAATGTTGAATTTTCCTGCCAACATTTTCAGATATTTCTCTGCGTTTATTTTCTCCTCAGCTCTACCAACAGCACACAGGGTTAGAGAAACAGCAAGGGGAGTGCAATGAGTCCACAGGCTCACAGCTGGATTATAGGCTGGGAGGTAAGCAACACAAGAGATGTTGTTTGGTTCAGAGGTCAGAGCAACTCTCTCCTCTGAGCCTGTGTTTGCTGAGCTGAGCCTCCAATCATCTACTTTCTGTGCAATCTGTAAATGTAAACATAATTTACATTGCTCACATGGCTTAGTATTTATATTGCTTAGTATTTTTGATTCTACACACTATGTGTGTATTTTACAACTCTGTGCAGAATTATCCTGCGCAGCCATCAGTATGAATATACCCATATATCCATATCTCTCTCATATATATGTACAAGTGTATATACTGTAAATAGTCTTGTGTGTATAGCCCTGCCCTCTTAGTACTTTATATTTCATATTGTGTCATATGTTTATATTTTTAAATTCTGATAGGTGTATACACATTTTCTTTTTTTTAGCTTAATTTTATAAGCATCCTACTGTCACCTTCTCCTTCCTCTCTGTGCTGCTTGAGCTGCTGTGAAAAGTGAATTTCCCCGGTGTGGGATCAATAAAGTTTTATCTTATCTTATCTTTTCTCTGACAAAATAAGGCTGGAACTAACGGTGGAGGCTTGGTTTATCAAAGATCCCTCTGACATGTTTTAAGACACATAAATACACTGCTTTAACTCTGGAATGGCTTTACCGTAGAAAAGTCCATTTTTAATGTACTGGAGGCAAGATTTCACTGCACAGCTGGGATAAGTACTACCAGGACCCTTACATTTCTACATATCCCAATAAAGTAAAATTTTTAGGCCTCAAGGCTGACACTGGCTGTTGCCAGAGGTATTGTTTTCAAATTGTCCATCCGTCCATCCCATTGTTGTGAACTCAATATCTAAAGAAATTCTTGATAATTTCTTCAAATTTGGCACCAGGGTTCACTTGGACTCAATGATGAACTGACCTGACTGGTGGTCAAACGTGAAGGTCATTATAGCCTCATGTCAGTCTCATTCTTATGAACGCAATATCTATAGAAGGCCTTGAAGGAATTTCCTCATATTTGGCACCAATGTCCACTTGGACTCAAAGCTGAATTGTTTGCATATGGTGGTCAAAGGTCAAGGACCTCACAAAACATGTTTTTGCCCCTACTTAAGAATTCATGTTAATTGTGACAGAATTTCACATAAATGTCTAATAAAATCAAATTTTGATAATTACATTTCATATCCAAAAGGTCAATGCAAAACTGTGACAACTTCTGTCCACTATTCAGCATATCTCAGAGACAGAAGGACGAGGACTTTGTCCACTTTGTATTTATATATCTTCTGTGTGCCGGGATACAACTGCAAGGCGGTAAATACTACTTTTTATCTAGATCTGGCTATAAAATGGCTCAAATTTAGGCATCATTGACTGGAGAGGTTTCAAAGGATATTTGGATATTTCTGGAATTTTAGAGACATTTCTTGAATTTTAGGACATTTCTATGATTTTAGGATTTTCTCCTAAAAACCACTGTCATCTCCACAGTCTTGAGCAGGTTCAGCGGATGTAGTGTAGTCCCATGCTGACTGCGTCATCCACCGATCTGTTTGCCAGATCTGTAACCACATTTAAGAAATATGACAAATAAATCTACCTTGTACCTTTTTAAGGTAGTCTGCCAGTCTGCGGTTTCCCACAGGTAGATGGAGTGGTCTCCTGTAGGTGGTGACGTCCTGCAGGCCTCTCCAAACTGATGCAGGGTCGTTGGCTGAGAAGCTGTTCTGTAGCTTCACTCTTAACGCCTTTGTCAGATTGTGTCTGGACAGTTTTGTCCAGTTGTTTGTGAAGTTGTTTGCACCTGCTAGTTTACCTCAACATGTACACCTCTACAGAATGCATCACTCCACCAGATTTGTTTAAAACGCTTTTAAAAAAATTAATGATGTTTCATTTTCTACATCATCTTAAATGTCAAGACTAGACAAATATTACTCAATTCTTTCAGCAGCAGATGTGGCACATTCAGGGATTTTTTGTACTACATCACAAAATTCACATACACATTTAATATAAATACATATTTTATTGGTTTTAACTGCAATCTGTCATTACAAAATAAACCATGAATAAAACGACTGTAGTAACAGCGACGGCTGCTGCACAATACATTCAACAGTTGCTTCTCATGTGTCAATGTTAACCTGTTAACCTCGAACGTACAGGAATACATTTTAGACTTTAATCTGCTCTCTGCTAGAAAAATATGAAGGCACAACATGTGGGAATCCTGGAATGTATTTAGAGGCACTTTCATGGGCTAAAGTGGTCAAAAATAACCTTTATGTCATCGTCACCATCGTGATGACTCAAAGTGCTAGGTAAGTCTGTGCGTGATACTGTGGGACAGGCATGCTTCCATCACCTTTCAAAACAAGAGCTTCAAATGCTTTAGTCACAGGCTTCAACTGATTCAGTGACTTCAAAAACCAAATCATGCCAGAAAAGGACTCTGAAGGACTGTTCCAGAGTCAGTTTACATTCTAGAGGAAGAAAGAAGTTAATGAAAGCTCAGCTTCTGGAAATGTCATATTTAGTGAGATGCAGGTGGGAGATGTAAACAGGGTTCAAACACACATTCTGTTCCAACATTTTAAAGTTTTAACACATTTTGAATTGAAATAAATTCAGTAAATCAAAATGAAACATCATTTTTGAATATTGCGCTCCGGGCTGGGCAATAATGTGTCAATGTGACACTAGATATCTTTGATTTAGGGTATTGTGTTGTCTTTTCCTGGTTTTAAAGGCTGGATTACAGTTAAGATGTCATTTTCTGAATTTATTACATTATATCCACATTACTGATGAATACATTTCGAAAATCTCATTGTTTAAATGTTTTGTGAAAGCACCAACTGTCACCCCTACAATATTACCACAATAGTGTTAGAGATATTTGGTCCAAAATATCGGAATATTTCATTGTCTACGCATCATTAAGCCCTAATTTGTGCTGTTTATTATTGTTTGTGTGTTATTCATGTAGCAGATTGTTATCGAGGGATATTGGTGTCTTTGAAGAAAGCAAATAAACCAACACTTCGATGCAATTTTTCAAACCCTTCAACCCTTTGAAACATAAGCAAACTGGCTTCAAAAACATGAGAAGACAGGAAGGAGCGACAATAGAAGAAATTATCAAAAAAAAATGTAAAAAGTATAAGAAAATTACCAGAAAATAAGTATTAATAAAAGTAAAGAATTACTTGAAAATGTATTTTTAGAAAAGCACCAGTAAATTACCTGGAAAAAAAATACTTAAAATCCTGTGACATAATTTTAAATATTTAATTGTGAGGTATAAACACTTTTCCATAGTTTTTTAAAAAATAATGTTCTACGTCTACACATTTCTTACAATTTGTAGAACATTTCTTACCAAGTAGCTTGTTTCCTCTTCTCCCATGTTTATAAAAAAATTAAATCAGTTTGCTTAGGGCTTAAAGGTTTTAACACTTTGGAAAGGCGTCTGAAAGTAGCACAAGAAAAGTGATGATGCTCCTGGTTTTAAAGGGTTAAAACGAAACCTATAGTCAATAAATGTGGATATTTATATACATTCACAGTTAATGTCACGCTTTAGACACACCGTGGGTGTAGAGAAAGAGACAAATCGCTCAAGACACAGTAGCTATGATCTCCGGAGCTGCAACACCACACAGCTGCTTGCTGTGTATGTTGGTCATAAGAACCCTGTTAACCCTTCACCACCTGCACCCTGAGTGCATTCATACTTTGTCCACACCCCAAACAACCACATGCCACTAGCTTAGTAACCTGATTAGTTTGCAATTACTGCATTAAGCTTTTTTTACCATTTGAACTTAATTATGGCAGCTGCAGAACCTCATCCCTCCACTGAAAAGACTGTCACGCACTGGGACATCGACTTCCTGTGCGCCTGTGCCTTCAGACTGCCACCTCCACCTGCAGTCCCACACGAGGGAGGAGCGGACAATAAATAAACTTTTGTGTTTTAAATTAAGATTTCAAAATAAATCAAGTGTTACAAAACATGTCATTGCAGTGTAATATATTAACTGTGGAAAAAAAAATAACACAAACAGGTCTTCACAATCTTGCGATTAATACGGAAGATCATAATTTCACATAAAAGAAAAATATATATTCTATTGTTTCATTAACCAGATAAATACAAAATAAAAATGCTTAAGATCAGCAATAAATACATTTTGATAAATAAGCAGTGACAGCCAGAGCCCTTACTCATAAGGCTCTGGGAAAAAAACTAGACATAATAACAATAATAATATAATAATGAATATGGTGGAGTTAACAGGAGCGTGTTTGATTTGAGACAGCTGACTGAGACGTCACTTCAGACAGAGAATTGATCTGTGGGAGGCTGGACAGGCTCGACTGCTGGCCAACATGATCAAAATAATGCAGCACTGTTTGAACTCCAGAAATAAATATGGCAAATTAAAACGAGGAATCTGTCAACTGCTGTAAACGCTGTGTGCTGGCAGTCTGTTAAAGAGACAATTCACCCAAATCTAAAAAAATTACAATTAAAAAAAAAACAAACATTTTTCCTTGTGAAAATGTTGGCACAATTTTAAAAAAAAACTGTAGCCCCTACAGTGTAGTGTCCCTGTGACTCTGCTACTACTTTGTGCAAAAGGGAAAAATGTTGCTTTTTAATGTATTTAAACAAAATTCTTTAATGCTGTGAGCAGAACACCTCCTCTGTCTATGGACGAAGAACACTCCAAAAAGGGACAAACACAACCAAGACTATTGGCATGGCGACAGACTGAATCACTGTGACGCTGTAATAACAACAATAACAACAACAATCACTTGCTTGCTTGGTTTTTGTACTGTGTTGCTTCGACGTAGCATTGTTGTTAAACCAAATCTACCGGCACAGAAGCTAAATGAAGTACTGTTTTAGAGGGGGTTAATAACTTCATCAGAATAAGCTATATTTGGAATATTTTCTCTACTTCACCTTGCATGCTAATCAATCAAGGCACTGGTACACCAGCAACTTCCATGTTCTGCGATGTAAAATTGCTGTGTTAAAAAAAAACACACATTACATGATGCTTACTGTTCTGTTGTTTTTAAATATGTACATTTGTTTATGCATTATGACGTAACACTATCTTGGACCAAATGGGGGCCTGAAACGCAGCTGCTGGACAGAACTATGTGTTAATTTGTGTTTTTTAATCTGGTGGAAGTATTTTTCAGACTTTCATAGGTCATGTGATGCTATGGCTATGTGCTTGTCAGCAGGAACTGGCTCCCTCATGATGCAGCAAGAGCTACAAGAGCTGTTATTGCATCAAATAACCTTTCAAAAGTTGAGTGGATCATCCGGAAGTTTGGGATCCACAATTCAACCTGTGAAATCGTGGACTATCACCTCCCAGAAAAGACTCATGACCTTTCCTTTTTATAAGTATTTTCCTTGATTTCTACCCAGAAGTTATTGTAATCAAACACTGTGATTCAGTCTATACAAGCATGCCACTAGAAGTAATAGTAATAGAGAGAATACGTTTTCTGGTAATTTGGGTGAAATGACCCTTAAACTCAATTTTCAACCTCAGAAATCTTTCAGATTTAAAGATTCAAACCCTTGATGCTTTAAGATTAAGTCTCTGGTGAGCAAATAGAGAATAACAACTGACCACCTGCTCAATACAAGGCACATAGCACCAGCTTGCCAGGCTGAGTGAAGGAAGGCTATCTGTCAGCGATCAAACACGGTCACCATGACACGCCAAAGGAACAGGCAACTGGGCATGATTACAAATGAAAAAGAAAGAAGACTGTTGGCCTCAATTTAACAACAATGCACTTTTACCGTTTGCTTCCTTTTGTTCACGGTGCTGATCCTTTCCAAATTGAACACTGAGTTGTCACACGGAGGTGTCGAGGTTGTGGCACAGGCAATCATAATAATAATGCAACAGCACAGAGACACCCTGTGCTGAGCACGCGCACGCACGCACACGCGCGCACACACACAGACACACAGACACACACACACACACACTCCTACTGCCCAGAATACGTCTTATTAAACTACTTTCACATTCTTTCACTATGGCACCAGTGCAGGCTGAGGCTGAGAGGATTTAGTTCCGAAGAATGGAAGAGACTTGATCTGGATTTCTGAAGTGACTCGCTGGCTACAATAATCCACACAGGTGTCTGCGTCTCCTGTAAACAGGGCCGAAAGGAGGAGGAGGAGGAGGAGGAGAAGGAGGGAGTTGGGAAGTTGAATGGTCACAATCTTCCTTTCTCCCTCCCTTGCTGTTCCTCCCATCTGAGCCCGGGGATGCAGACGTGTTAATCATCAGACACAGAGAGCCGGCTGAAGATAGGGAGGCGGCGGGAGGCGTCCAGGAGCGGGGACTCGGAGCCGCTCTGGCTGCCCGGGCTGCTCTGCTCGCCCTCCTGGTCAGACATAGAGTCGGGCGGGCTTGGGGAGCTCTCTAACATCGGTTGGAAAAGGCAAGGGGAAGGTGGGGCCGGACCCTCAGACACAGGCGGGGGCCCAGAGCTGGGGCTGAACAGGTTGGCGAGCTCCTGGTTGGAGTATGGAAACGGGTTGCTCTGCCACTCCGTCAGGTCCTCGGTAGAGAACATGGGTGGAGGGGTGACGGAGGTGGGGCTGTCTTGGCGCCCGCTGGAGCTGGGGAAGCCGGCAAAGCTGAAGCTGTGCTGCAGCCTTGGGCGCTCCATCTTGTTGAAGGATGAGAGGGGCGGGGGCCCTCGGCGCTCCTCTGCGTTGTGGATGAAGTGGCAGCGGGGGCCGTACGGACAGAAGCCAATGGTGTGGAAGGTCCGGCACAGCTCGGTCTTGTACTTGGGGTGGCGGCTCAGGCTGCGCAGCTCGTGCATGCCGTGGGCGAACTGGCACTTGTCACCATACTTACAGGTGCCGTTCTCCTCAAAGGGCCGGCACAGCTCCGTCTTGTAGCGGCTTGAGTTGACTTGGCCGCTTCCACATGCCTGACTGTTGGGCCACAGCCGATCCCCCAGCTCGGAGTAGGAGCGCTCGCGGAAATGGTTCTCCTTGTTGTTGCCGCAGCCGCTGCCCAGCAGCACTGAGGGATCCCTTTTAAGGCTGTTGACAAACTGGTTCTGACTGAAATTTGCATTGGGGAGGCTGATTGAGTGACGGCGCTGAAACAGCCCTCCTGCAGAGGGGGCCCCCACTGCTTTCCTGTCCAACAGGGACCCAGTGGGAGTGCAGGGGGAGAGTTTGGCACTGGAGCATGGGACAGACGTCAGCGGAGGTCCACCAAGACTGTTGTTGTTGTTGCTGTAGTTAAACATCTTACTGTACTGTGGAGAGAAGAGTCAAAAAGCAGTATTAGTTTTGAACTGGAACTGGCTCCAGATTAAAACAAAATGGGCCACTAAGAAACAGAATTGAATTAAAAGAAATTGAAAATTATTTCAAACATGAAAAAAAGGGAAAGAAAGAACACATAAACATACACAAACAGACAGACATTTCCAAAAAAGGAGTGGGAAGGAGTGCAAACTTATGAAATACCACCCTTCTCCATCAGTTATTGAAAAATAATTGACATGCTTCTATTTTTATATGGATTGAATGTTCCTAAACTATATAAAATATATTTAACTATTTATGAACTGCAAACTATATATAACTATGTGTAAACATATTAACAGTTATTTACAGATGAAGAGGAAGAGATAGAAAAAGGAAGTAATACTACAAAATAGTAAAAAAGAAATAATTATACAATAATCCCTGTAGACACCTGGTGACTCTCAGTCCCCTTCTTTGCCCATGTACCTCATGGAAAATCATATTTTCATCTTTTTAAACTGGTTTCTGTTTGAACATTGCTTCAACTCTATTTTTAAACTATTCCAAAATTTGACAGCACAGAATAAATTACAAAAGCTTTTCAGAAAACAAAATTCTTGCCTTAGAGATTTATTCTCTTACTTCCTGAAAGCTAATTAAAATAAAAGTAGCTACATATGACTCGTGTGTAGTGTGCAACATGACAGAGCACTTCCTGCAGCATGTTATAAAGATGCATTTTTAATATATCAAAGATGCTTTAGAATCAGCAAGTGCTTCGGCTTCAAACATAAATAAAGGTTAAACTGACAACCTCAGCTTGGACTGATAGAGAATATGTTTGTTTCTTTTTCACCTTTGAGCCAAAGTCAAATAACAAGTGACTGTTGAGAATTAAAGGGATATTTGTGATTTAAAGAGTTGAATTATTGTGTTTGTCCGACTAGAACTGGACTTAAAAAAACATGTAAACATGTTTGTCAGCACCGGCCTCCCTCGGTGGTTAGGGATAGGGACTGTTCGTTACTTATTAGGGGAGAAGGTGCTGTGAAATGAGTCAACCATTTAAAAAAAATTAAGCACTAAGGGGGGATTTTTAATTTTGGGACATACAACTTGAAAAAGTAGTATTTTATATATATTTTCAAATAAAACTTCACACCCCTGTCCTCCGATAAATAAAGTACAGTCCCGGCACCGGCACGGAAGTTTAGCAATGTCCCGCTGCAGCCAGGGCTGCAGCAAAACATATTTTAGTCACCTAAAAATAAATGAATAAATAAATAAATAAATAAATAAGTCAAAATCAGATTCATCGTTTATTATATTTGAATATTTTCTCCTCTTCAACAACAGCTGATGGAGGCAGCTGTAGCTGTTCAGCGGAGTCTGTGATGCATTCTTTATCAGAAACTGTTTATATAATATAGGTTTACTGCAACTAGCTAAAAGGGGGAATATCTTGATGGAGTCTGACATACTTACGTCAATAAATCAGTTCTTCCCCGGTGATTGTATACTGGGACAAGGACATCAGTCAAATTAAATGGGCTTATGGAGCTATTACCATAGCTCCACTAAATTACGCGTATAAACGTAGTGATAACACTTTACTGTCTGTTTACATGGAAATTTTTCTTGCATTTCAAGCTCATCAATCCAAACAAACATTAGAATTCTGAATTATATTCTGAATTCTTACTCAAAATCATAAGCTGTAATTTAATAATGTAATTGATCAGCAGAATCTGAAAGTCTAAATGACAATCAAAGCCTGATTACAAGAATCTGAATGTAACTCACTCTTCAGTTCCTTTGATGAGAGTACAGGACAAGGTCCAAATGAATTGTGTCAGTCTTGTAGTTTAAGACTGAACAAATCACTTGATATTATTATAACTTGTCATAAAGGTATCTGTAGCTGTCTTTAAAAACAGAGGTTGAAAAAAACAATGCCCTGAAGCCACAACAGTGCATATTTCATTCTATGTTTACTGTATGTGTTGTGTAAGTGACAATTTTTGTAAAACAGACAGACAAGCAAAAATCTGCAAAGCATGTCAGCTACCCAAATTGGGTCAACCTTATGGTCTGTTGTAATAATAATGCGCCTAACATTATTCCTATGCAGCTCTTTAACGGTTCACATTTCATTGACTGACATACAGACAGACTAAAGATCAGGCAGCAGCTATGAATGTCAAGCTAATGGCCTCTATAGTAAATAACAGCAGTTTAGTAAATGCATGTGAGTTAAAATCGTGCCGATTACGCAGGTGGACATGAAAACAGCTCATACGTTTCTCACATGCAGCTAACGTGGCTGACGTGTTAAATATCTGTTGCAATTTAGTGACCTAACGTAAATGCTTTATAGCCGCGATGACACAATGACGTTTAACTGGTTAACTAGATGGCAAAGAAGTTAAGCTAACAAATAACTCTGGTTAATGGCTAACGTTACGTGCTGCTGTTAACAACTACACACAAGGGCGCGCGCACGCACACGCGCACACACACACACACACACACACACACACACACGCAAACTTGCTGGGCTTTCACTTTTAATGTTAACTTTTTTGTGTCAATAAAAGTTTACATTAAACACTGGCTACCTGTTAGTCAGTGTGCGTTACAGTGTTATTACCTTACAACCAACTCCATGCTACTTCGCGCCGACAAAGTTAGCGAAAAACTTATTTCTAAACGACATGAGTGCAAAGTTAACTAATTAAAACAAAAAAAGAATGATGTTTAACGTTGACGAGACAGATATGTATGTCCCGTAACTAGTTAACAATCATGTTAGTGATGCCAGTTTCTGCCCTCAAAGCTAACATCTAACTTACCAAAAGTAGCTAGGCTAATGTTAGCATGTTTTCAACAGAAAATAAAAACTTAGTCGGCGTTTCCGCACAGAAACGCGTCGTGTACCTTGTTGGACGCTTCTCTGTACTCGAAGAAAGGTGAAATAATAGTCGCTGTCATGTTTGGTGGTGAAGAATGGCAATAAGAGCCAGCGGTTGGGTATGGAAGTCCAGGTTATGTGGTTTTCCGCCCCGTGGAGAGCCCCCTCTGCCGTGCTGCGGAGCTGCGCACTTCTTTTTCAGCAGGCGGTGGCCATGGCTGCTCGAGGGGCGGGCTTCCGGCTGACACGCCGCCGCAGACCGTGGATCTGGAGGGACAGAGACAGAGAGGACACAGAGGACAGCGCCTCTGCTGGACAAACACGTAAAATAAATATAAGCTGTCTGTTTTTTATCATGGATGTATTATAAGGAAGTCTGTGACTAACCTTTTGAAAACTGAGCCACTTGACGTTATTTCTTTCATGGGTAAAATGCAATGAGCAATTTAACAAGAAGTGTCCAAAAATAAGCAAGAAATTAGCTAAAAATTACAAGAAAATTACTTGAAAATATGAGAAAAAGAAAGAAATATCAAAAAGCAAAACAAAACAGTAAGGTTTTTTTTCTGAAGCATTATTTTAAACACAGAAGATATATTTTCTGGACATGTTTTTCCTATGTGTTTTAGAATATCTATTAATCCCTGTCAGCTAATTTTTAGGCAATTTTTTCCTCACCTTTTACTTTTTTTTTCAAATTTTAAGGACATTTCTTGCTTAGTTGCTTGTGAAGGCAGCACAAGAAAACTGATGTGACTGATGTTAGAGGTAAAAGGAAAAAAAGAGAGGGAAAAACTACTTTAAAAGATATGTTTTTTTTCTCAAACATATTTTAAATATATAATTAGAAGATTTGTATTTTCTGGGTATTTTCCCTATCTTTCAAAAATGTATACTTATCACCCTTAGCTAATTTTCATACTATTTTCACCTTTCACATTTTTTTTTGGTCTGACTCTGTGACTTCAGTCGACAGCGTAGTTAGTTTCAGAGGATGCCCATCACTGAAGCTAAATATGGACCTGTTTGCAGAATTGTGTTATTGTTGCATCAGTCTGCTTTTCATTTCCATGGAGCAGTAATCCAATTTCACCAAACTTTACTCACAGGGACTATTTTTATTATTTAAGCAACATGTCTCCTTTTACAGCCTCAAATCTGCCATGGCAATCTTCCCACCAACACGCTGTGCTCCATGAGATCCCAGAAACCTTGACGTCCAATGCGGGGCGCCTGACTGTTGACATGGTGGTATTTTGCAACGCAAAGTACACTGCGGTTTATTTTTGAAAATCCTTGCCACCACAGCACAACTTCTTTTCCCCCTCTCGTGTTGTTTTTGTTCTGGGGGACTGAGGTCTGCAGGCTTTGATGGAGAAACAGAGAGCGCAGCAGGGAGGGAGCAGACTGGTTATGTGTTTGTACAGCAGATATCTAATTTATTTTGCTTCATGCATTATGGTATGTGGTTACACCAGAGGCCCACAATGAGATTAGAGTGCTGCACTCTGATCTGTGACTGGGTTTGTTCACTGAGTCAGGTGTGCTTACTTATCTTGGTCTCTGTTTTAGGAAGCATGTTTTTTTTGCCAGGAGTTAACCAAAATACAGGAAAGAGGCTTCTACAATATTATGCAAGATTATTTTCTTTGTGTTGAATGGTAATAAAGTACGAATATATGTTCACATTAGTTGATCAGTGCAGGCTAGATAAGGATTCTTAAAATACTTAGTGCCTTTACATGCAGTTCAGTCAAGCAATGGTTATAGCTTGATTAGGCCATTTCACTGGACTACTGTCCTTGTCCCAGTAATACAAGCACCAGGGAGAATCCATATATTGACGGCAGTATGTCCAAGTTCGCCACGCTCGGGTCAAAGCCCAGCATTGAGCATGTGCACAATGGCTAGGCCAAAAAAAATTCTTTTTTGAAAATTAGTATGTTTTTTTTTCCTTGCCTTTCTTTCTGTAACATAATTTTAATTGTATATTTAAGAGAATTGTAAATGTAGTTTTCTGGTCATTTTTTCTGTCATTTTAATTATTTCATTGGCAACTTTTACTTTTTTTTCAGTTTGCATGATTTTTCTTGCCAGATTGCTCGTTATGTTTTTCTTGTGTTTGTTTTTCTTGAAAGAATTCAAACCAAATTTCTCAGGTTTCAGATATTAAAATGCTTGTGAAAGGCGTCTAATGCAGCACAAGTTAACTGATGACGGTCCCGGTGTTAAAGAGTTAAAGAGGAACTAAATGTCTCCAACATCGTGCTCATTGTGCAGTTTTTTTTTAACTGTAGGGCAAATCTGATACAAAACTCCAAAAGTAAAAAAAAAAAAAGGCAACTTGAGGAGGTCTGAGGACAGCTGAGGTCAGTGGAGCAAATTCTGCTCGCAACAGGATGCTGACTGGGAAAAAAAATATGAACCAATGGTGTCGTATCTTAAACAAATAAAGGAAACGCTACATTCCAAGGTCAGACAGAAAAAACAAACAAAAAAAAACAGTCCTATCTGATCGCAGAAATCAGATAAACATGATGTCATTCAAGTCAGGAAATATGAGGAACTAGGCCAAGAGTGACATCACTGCTGACCTGCTGGTTTCCCTTCAAAAAGGCAGGACAGGCGAGCTGTCATGTTAAAGTGACATGAGGAAAGAAGTATTTGTGACTGACCTTTTGTGTGATCTTCAGGTATATTAGCTTTCACTAGCTCTATATGTACCTTAGCTGAGTGCATACATATATCCATCCATCCATCCATTTTCTTCCGCTTATCCGGAGTCGGGTCACGGGGGCAGCAGGAAGCCCAGACTTCCTTCTCCCCGGCCACTTCATCCAGCTCTTCCCGGGGGATCCCGAGGCGTTCCCAGGCCATCTGAGAGACATAGTCTCTCCAGCGAGTCCTGGGTCCTCACCAGGACACGTGGAACACCTCACCAGGGAGGCGTCAGGGAGGCATCTGAGTTAGATGCCTGAGCCACCTCATCTGGCTCCTCTCAACACAGAGGAGCAGCGGCTCTACTGATGACCGCAGAGGAGGAACTTGCAGTATTTGCCCCCATATTTATTTTATATCTTATAATCCTAATGTCCTAGGAATGTGCTAAAATCCTAAAAATGTTCTTGAATCCTAGAAATGTCCTAAAATCATAGAAACATCTAAAAATCCTACGAAGCTCCTAAAATCTAAAAAGTGTCTTGAAATCCCATAAATCTCCCAAAATGATAGAAATGTCTTGAAATCATAGAAATGTGCTAAAAAAATCCTAAACATGTCCTAAAGAGGACCATTGTTGTCCAAAACTATTAAAACACACCAATACACTCGATGACATGTTCCTCTATTGCCATGAACACAGAGAGAGAGAGACAGTGACTCTTGTGCATTCGGCACAGTGTCACAGTGTTAACCTCTCACACAGTTAAACTCTGTTCATAGAGTTCACATAAACACATCCTGCGAGCTGTCTCACTGTTATTGGTGGCTTTCCTGTTCATGCCATTTCACATCTTTCTAGGAGGGAGAGGAGGTTTTTCTTCTTCTTTTCTTTATATTAAGGGGCATATACAGAAACATATAAGGAGTACCAGGCCAACCAGACCAGTAAATCCACCTTTTTCTTTATCTTTTTTAAAAATTTAATTTCCTCAAAAAAAATAACATATACAAACAAAGTTTCAAAAATACACAACCCCCATACAAAAAAAAAAAAAAAAACAGTACATAAAGCCAGACTGAACAGATGAATTCAACAAACATTAAAAAAGTAAATGCATTGTTTTCAACCAGTTACACAGCATAAAAATCAGTGGGTCTACTCCATAGAAAATCACTGCAAAACACCACTCAACACTTTAAAAGTTCACATTCAATAGATTTTTTGGGGTGTTGGGTTTCTGTGTGTGTGTGTGTGTGTGTGTGTGTGTGTGTGTGTGTGTGTGTGTGCGTGCGTGTGTGTGTGTGTGTGTCCACATATTACAAAAGTCCCCTCTCTATCTTCTGTCTTTTCAGGTCCACTGCCACTGCAATCATTGTAGGTGAAGCAGCAACATCTAGTGTTCAAATTAAGGAGTGCATGGCAGAGCTTTCTATTAGTAGTTGATCAGATGACAGTGACGTTATGTTCAAACTAAGTTGTGCAATATACATACAGTGCAATTTATTAGACATATGCTCAAGTCATTTTCTACTTTATTTAAAAAAAATCCACAGTGGGCCATATAATAAACAGGCAGTGGGATGCAGTTGGCCAGTCAGTATAAGTGTCATCTGCATGATTGTGGAATTTAACATTATACCTATGTTAGATTATTTGACCCAAAGGAAGGATATAAACAGAAAAAAGAAAGGGACCAAGATTTGATCTCTGGGGAGAGTTTCTTTGGATGAGGAATGTTCTCCCACTACAACAGAGAAAGATAAGTTGAAGGTGAAGATTCTTGCAGCATTTTTAGTTCTGAACTGAGGAACTTCTTCAGTTCTGGACTGAGGAAGTGGCACAGTTGGAGGTGAAATATCTCCAAGAAATTCAAGTCCAGTTGCCGACAATATCGCACTTAGAAGAAAGAAAGATTTTTCAGAGAGATAAGAGAGAAACCAGGCGAGAGTCCTTCATACAACATAGTTTTCAAGGTGGTTGATAAAGGCACTGAGACTATCCGTTTCAAATGCTGTACTGAGATCAAGCAGAATTAATCATGAACAAAAACAACCCAAACGGACATGTATGGTTCATGTATCAATTGTCCTTGTCTTTACTGACTTGGTCAATGTGTTTTTCTTCCTGAGCCTGCAGAGGCAACACTGGAATGCCTCCATACTGGCCACCCATGCCCCCACCCCAGGATGGGTTGGATGGGTGCTCCTGCGAGCGTAGCACATACTGCTGAGCTTTAAGCTCTTTCCTTCTTTCTCTCCTCTTGTTACAGAGCAGATAGATGATCTCTACAACATTGAGGAGCACCGAAATGCCAGACACTACAAGCATGAAGATTATGAAAATGGTTTTCTCGGTGGGACGAGAAATGTAACACTGGGCCCCAGTGTACCGGGCACAAGGTGGAGACATGGTGCAGTGGAAGAAGGGCACCATGAACACGGGGCCGAAGATGTAGAACTGGCCCACACTGAATGCCACCTCCAGGATGATCTTGAAGACCAGCTGAGTTATGTATGTGAAAAAGAGAATGCCTGTTATCTTCACCTTCCCTCTATCATCTGTATACTTCCGTTTCGTCAGCGCAGTTTCATCATTGTTGTTCTTCAGCTGCTCTATCATCCTCTTCTCTTTGTGGATGATGTGGATAGCATGGCCCAGGTAGACCAGGGTGGGTGTGGACACAAAGGTGATCTGCAGGACCCAGTAGTGAACATAGGAAATAGGGAACATCCAGTTGTAGCAGGCATGTTCACATCCAGGTTCCAGGGTGTCACAGTAGAACTCGGACACTTCATCTCCCCAGACGTTGTCCGCAGCGGCACCCAGGACAAAGATCCTAAACAGGAAGAGGACAGTCATCCAGATCTTCCCAACCACAGTGGAGTGAGACTGGACCTTGTCCAGCAGTGCGGACATGTAAGACCAGTCACCCATGGCTGGAGGCTAATGTCTGAAGGAAAAGAGAAACACAAAGACATTAAACTTGTAGAAAAATAAATAAGAGTAGTACAGAGCTCTGTCTTTCATTTATCAGGGGATCTGCAATTCCTGCAAAAGTAAGAACTTGTTAAAGAGGTAAAGGAATATTCATTGTTAGCATAAAATAAAAATATTACAATCAGAATCTAGTTCTGTGTGAAAGGAAAAAACAGAAACCAGTGAAACAGGTACAGTTTCTATCATTCAGTATCATCATACAGCTTCCTTTTTGCCTGCATGGAGCCATAATTCCAAGGGCACTTATTCTCTAAACTTCTTGGTAACACTTTCTATGAAGAACACATTTATAATGCTTTATGGGGGCATTCATAGTGGATATAATGCTCTCAAAATGCTTTATGACTACACTCAAACAAACAATGCTTACTGATGCACAATATCAACAGTCAGAAAATATTACAGATTTTAATAATAATGAATTATAAGGTTCCAGTATCTTATGGATGCACTTGACTAGTAATACAGTAGAGGTTGACTGGTGGGGCTTACAATGCATTATAAATACATCCATGCACCAATACACACATTAACAATTAAACATCATAAGGACTCATAGTAAGTTATAACAGTACATGCAGTATCACGAGTTATTGTATGTGTCAAGTAAAGTGAGGTACATATTGATTCTTTCTAAGAATCTATGCTGCATCATAAGTGATACCTACCAGAATACTTTTAAAATACATATAAAACACTGAAAAAGGTCAAAAGTCTGATTCTTTCTGACATCTTAAGACAATTTGGCAGAGGTAAGAATTAGACTATATATATATATATATATATATATATATATATATATATATATATATATATATATATATATATATATATATATATATATAGGCTATTGCCTAATAAATGATCTACATACATAACTCAGAATTTTTTACGGAGTCAAGTTACTCAAAACTTGCTGCTAAAATATGCTTAGGTGGTAACTTGGAGACGCGACTGAAAAACATGTATCACCTTAAGTGTATTAATTCAAGTTTCTAGAAACATAACACAACACTCACCTGTCAGGCTTCAGATATCAGAAATGAATTTCCGTGAGACCATCACAAAAGAGCCAGAGTGCGGGCAACCAAATATCCACCGACCAGGATCAGACTTAAGTAGTGTCCATGGCCTGTGGGTTTGGTCCAAATGACTCAGACACGTACGCTTAAGACGTCAGCTCACAGCTTCTTGTTTCTTTGGTTGAACCCGTGGTGATTTTGATGAGTCTGAAGAAAATGGTTTCATCACGCTCTGTTCCTGTAAAGGAGGCCTTGTTGACACTTAAAACCACATTTTTCTACTGTTACCTTACACTGTAAGTCATTTTGCGCCTTACCCCCCACTTTGCTGGACAAGCATGTCTCACACCTCACACCCAGACTGTATACGTGCGTATTCACTTCATAGACACGCTGTTTATGTGAAATTTTGATGAGCCAAAATGTGTATTAGGCAAAAAAGGGTGGATATGCAATTGCAACACACTGCTGAGCATTACTATAGGCAGAGGTTACAGCACATAACACACTGTTACGATGAATAGCAGCAGACCAATGATAGTTATCAAAGGAAAGTATTCTGAGGTCAAAGAGCATACTGTTTCACAATTACTATCTGGAGATTGGAGGTATCTTTATATCTGAGTATAATAAATCATGTAAAAGATGTTAATTCTGCTCAAAATGTTAACATCGCATTCCAAATATACACTGCGGTACGGAAGCCAAAAACGGTCATGCTTCCAATTATATTTATTTATGCCATTATCTCATAATAACGAGAATTTTCATTATCTCGAGAAAACGAGCTTTGTTATTTGGGTTTTTAGGCCCCGAAAATGCTGTCTGATCAAGGAGTACCCATTATTGATATTATTGATCGAATTATATCATCTGTAAAAATAGATGGGTAATGAAGTGGTAATGCAATGTCCTCTCACACAAGGGTACACTCCATTACCATTTCTTTACCATCACCATCTGATTCAGTAAATAATATCAATTATTGGTACTCTTTGATCTATCATTTTCAGAGTAAATTAATTGCTACAGCTGTCAAGACACCATCTATGCATTCGGCATGTTACTCCTGATCTCTCCTCCTGATAAACATTATAAGTCTTATATGATGACACAATCATTTTCCAACTATCTCTTTATCTCAAGATAACAAAGCTAGTTTTCTCAAGATAACAAAATAAAACAACTGTATCTTTCTCATTTTAACAGATCGCTTATTTGTTATCACGGAACATATCCTCATGGAGTGGTTTGTATGCTATCCTATGAAAATGCACATACATTTATTATGATATCTTGGGGACCTACAAATGACGCTACATCCTTCATGCAAAGTTACATCATAAACATAGAATTACACAAGTTAGGTTTAGGCAATGAAAGTTACTTTGGATAGATTTAGTGAAAGAAACATAATGAGGATGTACTTTAAAATATCTCAAAGTTTGCATGTTCCTAACACCAGTCCCCAGGGGAAAGTCCACTATTTCGTGACTCATCCTCCACCCCAAATTGCTTTCTAACAGACCACTTGGGACCGCTTCCTTTTTTTTTAAAACACCCTTCAGCACATTTCTCATGAGAATGCAGCCTTTTAAAATATGTGGGTTATGCAAAAAATTACTAGGTCATGATTACATGAAATATCCATTACTTTTTATAGGAAAACATGCTAACAGTTTATGAGCCTGTATAATGACATAACAAATCTTGTTTTGAGAAAAAGAAAAACAGAAAACATGTTACTTTGAGATAAGAAAGCTCAATTTCTAGAGGTAACTAAATAATTGTCTATTATAGTCATTCTCAGCCCCCGTACCTCGGATTAGTGGTCATATAAAATCTTTTTTTATCGGCCAGGTGCACATCCCCAATGCTCAGCAATACCCCCATGCCTTGTCACACAGACATTTATTTAAAGCTAATTTGCACGAAATTTAATGCATATGAAAGAAAAGGTAGCAGTGGGACCAGCCTACTGATTTTCATATGTTGTGTAACAGAAAACAACAAAAGGGGGTTTTGATACTGTTACAGATTAACTCTGGCATGTTCATCATTACGAGAGATACAAGTTTATTATTCACTGTGAGTCTTTGTTTTGTTTTGTTTTGGGTTTTTTTATTATCATTTTTTTTTTAATAATTCCAAGTTTTCTCAGTGTGTGTGTGGCATCTGCACTGGCATTATCAGCAAGTACCTGGAAATCAGTATCACCTCAGGAGTATGGAGTGCCTTTTGAGTCAATAAACAATAAATACAAACATTAAAAACATATCTATGAAATATGAGATAAATTCTAAAACAAACAAATGAGCCAATAACTATTAAGGCATGTGGAGAAAAGTGGAAATATGACCAGAACATGTGAAAAGATTAGGTTAATATAAACAAATAAATAAATGTCACACTGTGCAGATGATGTGATAGTAGACTACAAAGGCTATTATAAAACAAGGAGATATGTAATGTAACTGGCATCAGCTAATCGCTATTTTCAACTTTTAGTCCCCGGGAAGGTAGTAAGAATGATTAAAATAGTAAGAAAAATTTGATTTTACAAGCATCGGCATATCAGACTTCAGCATATTGAGATCATTTAGCAACATATTCAGATTTTATGTTAAAAAAAAAAAAAGCTATTATCTGATATGTTTATGAGAGTTTCTTAACAAAAACACATAATTGGTCGAGCTCTCTTCACGAAGTATTGATGTAACTAACTTAACATGAAATGGACAACTGTTTGCTTTATACTGTTATTAAGTAAATGTTGATTGCACAATGGAATAATGTAATAATGGAATGGAATAATGACATGATCAGCATGTAGACGGGTAGCTTTCACTATGCAGTCCTGTTGGTTTGGGTGTAATCTCCCTGGAAAATGAAGGCTCAATTTATGATACAAAGGACATGCATCAGCCATTGAGCAACAAAAAACAGGAACAGGGTGGCACTTTTGTTTTCCATGGCAGCTATAATAGTGATCCCCAGTTACCAAAAAATAGCAGTGTAACGGTGATGGTTGAAATGACTGACGTAACCATGGAAACTAAGGTAGTTGCTTGGTCTGAGAAAAGTTGTCTTTGCAATAGAAATGCCAACAATAACACCACTTGGAAACACTAAAGCTTTAGTTTTCTGCTTCCATTGTTAAAACTAGCCTCTGATTTTATTCTCGGGATTGCATTTCAAAACAACTTGCCAAACTCTTTACAAAAAAACTTTAATTATATTAGCATAATCCATTGGAAAATCAAAAGGCCTGGAGCTTTTCAGGGCCCCAGGATTTCGTCAACTCCAGACTTGTCTATTGTTTTAGAACAGATTCAACTTCAACATGTTGCTCAATGGTTTCTGACATTTGTAAGGAGTGAGGTTTAATCATCCATATGAGAACAGCTGATTTGTAGTCATTTATAGTTGTGGGTAGCTAAGCTGTCATGTGTCAACAACCGTTCATTTCAACACTGAGGGGGGTGTCAGAATCATGTTGTTGGGGAGTGTGGCGGATCACTGACAATCTGATGATTCTGCAATGTCGGCCTAAATTATAAGAGGGAAGTGAGAGGATCCCAGCAACACTACGGGGACTGACTGGACGAGGCAGTGGTCGTTACCAAGGTAGGAATGGTTATTACTGTGTGAAAACCATTTTATTATATTTCACAGCCTTTGAGAATGAAAGTTTGATTAATGAACAATCTTGAATACTAACATGATGCTAAATCTTGTTTTAAAATGCTATCAACCTGAGAAATATGTCTATAACTGGAGTGTCCTGAAGTGGTGTATATATAAATGTGGTGACTACAGTCAGACAATACTAGCATTGGTGTCAGCCAATCATTGAATATTCAAAATCCGAATGAATGAATTGAGAATGATATATATACAGTGTATATATAATGTGTGTATATATATATATATATATATATATATATATATATATATAGTGACATCATGGAAAAATACATTTATAAACATATGCACATGATGAATCACATGTCAAAGTGTTGTATTCTGTATTTTTTTTCCTCTCCTATCTACAATAGTGGTATTGATTGTTTGATTTATTACAATCTGGCTCATTAGCAACAGTGAGGTTCTGTGTCTTCTGTTGTGTCTTGTGACCTATCTGATGGATTATTTTTAAAAAATCTGTCTAGCAATCTTGAATGTAGTTGTTATTTTTTGTTTTTTGATTATTTTTGTAATCTCTTAGAACATTTGAAAAAGCTACACTTAATATCTACATGATAATAGTCTGAATGACAGGTGCATGTTCCAAACCTTTAAAATCACTGTTCAGCAATTAGCTCAGCAACTTTCATATGATAGTGTAGCCCTATAGCAACTGTGTGAATTTTACAACTTAAAATTGCATAAACTTGTTAATACATAAGTGAAGGTTGGTGCATTCTGTTCTCGTTTCAAACTCATCAAACACCGCCACATTGCCAGTGATCTCAACATCAGATAGTGATGCCGAGACATTCTACTAATATGAAATCTGTTCTGTCTTTGGTCAACAGTGCATTCATTATAGCTTTCTCCGTCCTCTTTCTCATAGACTGTCATCATGGGGGATTGGTCCTTCCTGTCTCAATTGCTGGACAAGGTGCAGTCACACTCCACCATAACTGGGAAGGTATGGATGAGCGTCCTCTTCCTCTTCAGAATCTTCATCCTGGCTGCTGGCGTGGACCGAATATGGGGAGACGAACAAGCGAACATGAACTGTAACACCAAAAGCCCTGGATGCAAGAACGCCTGCTACGATCGCTCCTTCCCCATGTCTCACACTCGCTTCTGGGTCCTCCAGATCCTCATCGTCTCCACCCCGACGCTCATGTACCTGGGCCACGTCCTGCTGGTGATTCGCAGAGAAAACAAGCTGAGGAGACGCGTGGAGCAGAAACTTGGTAAAAATGGGATTCTCAAAGCTCCGAAGTACTCCGATGAACAGGGCAAAGTACAGCTCAAGGGCGTACTGTTGGCCAGCTACGTAATGCAACTGTTTTCCAAGATCCTTCTTGAGGTGGGATTCATCATAGGCCAGTACTACCTCTATGGCTTCATATTCATGCCTCTTAAGATTTCATATTCAGAATACCCTTGTCCATCTCCGGTAGACTGCTTCATCAGTCGCCCCACAGAGAAAAGCACCTTTATTATCTTTATGTTGGTGATGTCTGTCCTCTCTGTGCTCCTCAACATCGTAGAGATGTTCCACCTGATGGTCTCTAAGATGCTGGATAGGAAAAGGAGGGACAGTACTTCAGAGACGTACTCCCTCAGCAAAGTAACCAACAACTCAGCTGAGGGAGTCACATATTGCTGAAGGATGGTGGAGCCTGCCTGCTTCCTCGCTTCTCACCTTGCCTCAAGGTTGTTAGGCATATTGAGTGAGGTCACATCCAGTTTTGTATTACATGTATTTCTATCACCAACAGTTATATGTTCTTTATTATAATTTTTACTTTAGGCTTTGCATAAATCAGGTCTGTGGCAAGTAGCAGGAAAGATTGTTATTGACCTTTGCTTTTGAATTGTACTCAAGTGACTGATGTAAACATGACAATATCTGATCCAAGAACTTGTGCTTGAGTGAAACTTCCACGCTCAGACTTAAAGCTTGGGAATCTATGAATGCAAGTAAAAAATAGAGATTATGTATTTTGAATGTGGATTGGATTAGGCTTGGGCGGTGTGTAATATTTCATATTTTCTTGAAATTTCACTGGGGTGTGTCCGGCACTAACTACGCCCACACCTCCCAGCCCACTGGCTGCCAGCTGTTTACAGTCCTGTAACTCCTCCCTTTAGTACCTGGTCCACCAGTAGAGACCATAGTTTAAAAACAATGTCACAGTCATTTTGAAAAAGTACTACTAGCAAGCCATTGCACGTGTTAATTTGAACACTAGATAATTGATTACTTGTTAATAAAAATAATTACCTCAGTTAACAGTGACAAACCTTTTAAGACGTATGATGGAGAAAGAGCTTTTGTAATATATATAACTGTCAAGTATTATTGGGTAGTCATTTTAAGAGAATTGCTTTTATGGCAAATGTTTTCTATGGTCTAGAGACACTGATTTTCATGCTTTGTAAATTGTTGAAAACTTTAGATTTACTTGTTGATGTGATAGGTTAAACATTGTTGTATTCATTTCTGTCTAGTTTTGTGTTTTTGCATGTAGGGTTGTGTATGTTTGTATATGTTTTTTTTATGTTTTTATCAAAATTAAAATAAAAAAAGAAAGAAAACTAGGTATTTACTATTGTTTGCCCTATGACTCCTTACATTTTTCTGTGTATTGCCCACAATCCAAAAAGTTTGGCCAACTTTGATGGATTAATGCATGCATGGCTGCATAGATGGATAGATTGGTAGATAGGTGGATAGATGGATAGATGGATAGATTACATGAACATGAATAAACCATTTATAAGTCTTATTGCAGTTATGATCATATTTGGGATATAGTTGCATATGGTGTTTACAGCATAGAGAAATCACTGGTTATTCACATTGGTGTATCCCAGCTTCTTTCAGAGTGATCCAGCTAGCATATTTAGATTTCGCATTAACAGACTTTGATGTTTACATTTTTAAACACCATGGTTATTCACATCCATGTAAATGCACTCAACAACAGCACAATGGTGATAGTGTGGGCTTAAGTTCCATGACACTGTGGAAACTGGTTTCCAGGCAACACGTCAGTGGGAATTACTTAAACACACAGAACACACAGACACAGCATCTAACGCTGACTTCCTGATGCATCCAAATATGCTGAAACCATGTCTCCCAAAAAGTGAACTTACTACAGAATGAGGAACAGTTCAGTTTTTAGTTTAGTTTTTGCAGTAAATGCCCTTTATATGGAGTAATACACCCTATATAAGTTAACAAAACATAAAGTAAACATTTTTATTTTTATAGATACATTTGAAGAAAAATATGTTGATCCCGACAACTATTTGACAACCTTTGCCCCCTCCTGGTAGATGCTTACCTTCATTTAAAAAATAATGCAAAGAAATCCTGTAAATTCAATGTGGCAAACAGCTGTGGTGTTTGTTGATTTGCTACATTACTCATGAGGGCCTCATAACCCCAGCTATAAAGAACAAGATATACAAATATCAGCTTTATTATCATAAGGATTTTCCAACAGTACAGTGGAATAAATTCCACTCAGCATGGACAATACTTAAGTTTTAACGTGTTTTAAATGATTTGAGCTACCCACAATATAAGTCCTTTAATTCGGACTGATTTAAAGTGGTGGCAGAGGTTATCAGGTGAAATATCAAAAGCTCGTAAATAATGCTGAAAACTATGTGAATGACTCAAATGTAGAAAAACCCTTTGCTTTCCTGATACATAAGATCTTCATGAATATCATGAGGGTGTCACATGTGCTCCACTGCTGCTTCACCTCACTCAGCTCTCCGTTAATCATGCTGATGTCCTCCACCTGTGGTGTTTCCCTGTCTCCTCCTCTGCCTGTCTGCACCCTCCTCAGTAATCACATTCACCTGATGCCAGTCCCTGCTCCTGCATTTAACCTGTGCTGTGTCTCATCCTCACTTCCAGATTGTCTTTAGCCGTGCGAGACTTTCCGGCGTTCTGTTCATGTCTGTCCTCCTGTTGCTGAATCTGCTCGTCCCTGATCAACCCGCTCTGTCTCTGTCCCGGTGATCCGACTTGCCTTCTGTCTCCTGACTCTGTCTGTGCTCTCCTGATCCCTGGTCACAGAAAAGAGGGGGGATTCTGCGAGCCTGCCCGTCCGTGAGATCCGCCACCGCTGGGGTGAGATCGGCTGGTCTCCGCGGCTCACCTGCTCCGCTTTCCCGGTGGGTTTCCTGCCTGAGCCTCATCGTCGGTTCGACTCGGTTCGGGGATCGTTCCGGTGCTGAATGTCCGGCATTCACATTCAGCTCTTTGGACTTTTTTGAAACTGTGATTTATTCTGCCTTTGTTATTAAAGACTCTGTAAGACTCCTACCGGTTTGTGTGTTGCATTTGGGTCCTGGTACCAGCCGTGACAGTGGGATCTGCAGAACACAACACTTTATGTTGAAATAAGTGTAAAGTAGTCTCAAACCAAGTCAGAAACATTACTTGTTACGAGGACAACAACGAGCTATGAACAGAGTGAATTCTTTAGCTGCTGCCTGAGGACATTGACTAAATCCAGATTTTTTAGTTCATTTTAGTCATTTTTGGGCTTAATTTTTTTGCCACCAAAACAGCTAAAACCTTGCATCCAAGAAATTATGTCTATCTGAATAGAATTGAAACTGACCACTTGAACATTTTGTTCAGACCTGGCATATTAATAGAAACAGAAATAAGAAAATGCTGACTTATTCAACAACCACTACTGTTACACAAGTTCAGATAAAGTTGGTGTGTAACATTGCATTCTTATGAAAATGTACTTAAGTCAGATGTATAAAGTAACCCAATAGCCAGAACAAATGTTGGCAATGTACACTGGAGCTTTGCAATACCATATCTTTCATGTTAATACTAGTGTAATGACATTAATAATTGAATATTTTTCAGTATTTTCACAAAAAAATATATTAATTAATCAAAAGTATTCACAAAAATCACAAATCACAAAAATATCGTGTTATTCTAAGGCTATGTCGCTCACTACTATTGTATGTGTCCGCAAATCATACTGCACATTTGTACATTATTATGTAGGAGATACATTGAAACTTAATGCTTAAACAAGGCTGCAGTTAACATATGGATATGGCATTAGGCACAAAAACCACTGTGTTATGGTTGGGAAAAGATCATGTTCTGCCTTAACCCCTTGAAACCTGAGCAAATTGGTTTGATGTCTTCCAAAAACATGGGGAGAAGGCAATGAGCAACGTATAAAATTAGCAAGAAATTAGAATAAAATATTAAAAGAACATTTCCGAAAAAAAATAAGCACAAAAAAGTAAGACAAGGCAAACAAGAAAATGACCTAATATGTGCTACAAACATCATTAAATAGCAATATTAGGTAATTTTTCTTACCAACTTGTACTTATTTTTGTCATTTATGGGACATTTCTAGCCAAGTTGCTTACTGGCTATAGCCCCATATTTTCTACAGAAATCAAACTGATCTGCTCATGTTTTAAAGGTTTAAATACTTGTAAAAGGCATCTAAACGCAGAATACAAAATTTGCTGTTGATGCAGGTGTTAAAGGGTTAACATAAACAGCTTTTTAGTGGCTGAAAAGCAGAAATGACTCGCTAAAAAACAACCGGTTTTGTTGTGTGTTGCTCTCGAACAGTGGTCTTCAGTTTGGCATCCACCTCCCAATGATAAAGTCAGATCACACTACGTCGCTTATGAAATGTTGATATGATACGTCAGAAACTTTCAAATATAATGTATCTGTAGTTTGCAAAAACGTACCATACCAACATTTTCTTCTGGCGACTGAGCTGGATAAAGATGGATCCAGACTCCTTATGACAAAACACGGATATGGTTTTGACCAAAACATAAAGTAACCTCTCATGTTGCCACTATGTAGCTAATTAATTTCCCTGAACTCGAGCTGCTGTAGCCAAGTTCAAGTTTTTCCAGGTATAAAAAAGCGGAAAAATGCAATTCAAGGATTTCAAACTTCTCATGCGACTGTGAGCGTGTATGGTTGTCAGTGTATGTGTGTCGGCCCTGCGTTAGTCTGGCGACCTGTCCAGGGTGTACCCCGCCTTCCGCCTGATGACAGCTGGGATTGGCTCCAGCCCCCCCGCGACCCTTACGAGGACAAGCGGTTACAGAAAATGACTGACTGACAAACTTCTCATGCGATTTACCCGGTTTATTTTCAGGCTACAGAAAACTCATACACCAGGCAAAGAACTCAACCGATGTGCCCCACAACAAAACATGATCGCATTATTGTGACACTTTTTTATCCACACACACACACACACACACACACACACACACACACACACACACACAGACACACACACACTGTGACAGCAGCTTTTGACTTCAGATTTTGGCTTTCTTTGAAACCTCCTGGTCCCAGTCAGTGTCAAGAACATCATTACCGAAGTCAACAGAGTCAAACAGTCCAGAGAACGGACTCTGGGAGCCACCAACACTGATCTTTGGAGGGCCCAGCTCAAAACACTTCCTCTTCTTCAGATTGGAAGAGCTTTGATAGTCAGCAGGACCATCATTCACTGTTTTTACACTGTTGGTGTGGTTTGCAGCATGAAGAGACTGTGTCTGCTTTGTGAGTTCGGTGGCTGGTGGGGGTAACATGTCTTTCCCTTTGTCTGTGGTGACTATAGTTTGAATCTTCCTAACTAAGGGACTGTATTCTGGGGGAGTGTTTTTATCTTTGGAATTATCTCTTGAGCATTCAGCACCAACTTTTTGAAGCAGACTTTTCTTCACATTTGAGGGATCTGTGGTCGTGGGTTCAGTCACACCGGTGAAGGAGAACATTGAGAGTCTGGCGAGGGTTGAGGGGGTCACAGTGGACTTGGAAGGCACTGGATCATTGGTGTGGGTGGTTGGTTTTAAAGGTGTGCTGCAAATAAAACTACTTCCTGCAGTCTCATCACCAGAGTTGACTCTTTGCTTTTGACACAGATTTTCTAAGTCTTCACTTCCCTTTGTTCCACCCACAGTTCTTTTTATTGCCAGTTCGCCCTTTTTAGAGAAATCATCCTTAACCAGCTCTTTTGGTGTCAGACAAATACTGGCTTCAGACCTGCCGCCCTCTGAAAGACTTTGCTCCCAGTTCTGTCCTTTATTCTCTCTGTCCGTAGGTGTAGTGGCTAAGTCTTTGTGACTAAATGGCTTCTGTTCACTGATTGTACTTCCTGTGGAGATCTCTGCGCTGATCTCTGAGCTGGTACTAAGGTCATGAACTAAAGGTCTCATCTTTCTTGGTTTGAATGTAAAGCCTGAAAATTTTTCATGCAGTTCTTTTCCTGTTGCAGCTTCAGCTGCCATCTTCTCCTTCAGCACAGAACTATAGTTCTTAGTCACAGTTTGGTCCCTCTTATCTTTCTTCTCAAATCTTATTCCTTTGCCGGAGGACAGGTTATCCTGAACTTTGGATTTGTTCTGACCTGATGAGAGTGCAGAGGCTGAAGTTCTATCCAAAACATTTGTACTTGCAGTATCTCCAGGCCCTCCCTGTTTGTCACACTGATTCAGCTCCAGCTCCCATCTTCTGTCTTGCAGGTTGGAGACTTTCTGAATCACACACCCTGATGACTCGGGATGTTTTTTATCCTCTTTTCTCTCAGATTGCTTTATGCCCTTTTGAGTTCTGGAGCTTTTTGAGTTTATGTTTTCTTTTTCTTCTGAAGCAGAGCTAATTGTTCCAACAGGATTTGAAACACCACCATAGTTTGATGATGAACCAGCATTATTTACAGTAACCTTCCTCTTTTGACAGTCTGGCTGTTTGGTCTCTGAAAACAGTTCTGACCAAGTGGAGTTTGGTTTCCTGGATGAGTCTGTACCATCCGGTGACAGTGACGGAGAGATTGAGTTGAACCAGTCTAAGCCAGCATCAGTGACATCACCACTGGAGTTAGTGGTGGTGGCAGTGATGTCATGGCAGTGTGTTTTGTTGATGGCGTTTGGGTCTCTGTGTTGATGTTGGTGATTTCCAGTTGGTGGGTCATGTTGGGAAGTCTGTGAGCTGTTGTTCTTCAGCCTGGTGAACAAAGAAAATGCAGGTCAAATGCTTTGGTGTGACCTTTAAAGCTATAGCTACCCTGATCTATGTACAATTCTGTGACAGAAAAAGTAATTTTCTGGTCTATAGCCAATTGCTATCGTCAATCAGTCAGTTTGCGTGTGTTAATGTGTGACTCTGGTTTTTCAAAGGATTAGTTTGGATTCACCAAAGTCACACAACATAAACTAAGTGATGGAGGCAGTGGTTGACCAGGAACCCTTGTGTTCAGTATGGAAAAGTGACACGTTTTTGTAAAAATGCATGTGTTTGGAGAGTACTGAGCATGCGACCGGATGAATGAGACCTGGATTATACTGCATGAGATGCGTGAGAGTTTTGTAAACTGATATTTTGATATAGTCTCACTGGTGTTATACACAGTCACCCTTTACTTCAATTCATCAAGTATTTCCTCCTTTTTCAGATTCTCTCTTTACGGGGAGATGTGAGAAAAACAAAGTTTTCTTCAGAAATTCAGTGTAACACTGGGTGAGTCATTGACATACAAATGATCACTTGGGGCGTTCGGTGTTCCTTTACGTGCTGAAATGCGTGTAACAGTGGAAGTGTAACCCAATTTCAGCACTTTAACTGAGACTCATCAAATGATCAGACAGTTACTCACATGGCTAATCTGTCCATCTCCTTTTGGAGGAGCAGCGGCAGGTTGAGTCCTTCCAGCAGTACCTGACACTGAGTCTGATACTGCTGACCAGGGTCATCGGGGAATGACGTGAGTAAAGCGTTTACATTTCCCAGCAGAGCGCCGCCCTGAAGGAGGAGTGCAGCCTATAGTTACAGACTGCTGCAGAATCACAGGTTGCAGTTACTCCTGGAAACTGTCCCGCATACTGGGACATGGGTCACGACCAAGATGAATAAATGATAACTCTTTGAAACCTGAGCAAATTGCTTTAAATTTTTTAAAAAAAATATGAAGAGGAGGCAACAAGACATGTCCCAAAAACAGCCAGAAATTAGTTAAAAGGTACAAGAAAATTACCCCCTCAAAAAAGCAAAGCAGAAAAGAAAAAACAAAAACAAACCAAAAAAATAATGCAAAAGAATCCTGAAAATCCAGAGAAATTTCTTTTTTCAGCAGAGTAATTACTAAACATAGAATTATATTACTAATAATATAGCTTCCTGGATATTTTCTCTTTATTTTTTGCGATAATCTTCTAGTAAAATAAGTATTTTTCGGCTCATTTTTTAAGGGCATATTCAGAACATTTTTGCCAAGTTGCTCATTACTTCTCTCTGTGTTTTTGAAAGAAATCAAAGCAATTTGCCCAGGTTTCAAAGGGTTAAATACTCTCTACAAAGTTTCTGAATACAGCACAAGAAGACTGATGTTGATTTAGGTTTCAATGTGTCAATGTTGGAACATATCACAATTAGATGAAAATAAAGTAATTCAGCATTTCTGCTGAGCAGAAGCAGCTGTCTGTCCTCTACTGGTGGACAGGAACATGGCTTCTCTCTACTGTCACTGCTTTTCTTTTTTCTTTTTTGGATTGTACAACACTTTGGTCAACTGTTGTTTTTAAAATCTGCTTTATAAATAAATATGGAGTGAATTTATTTTTTTACAATTAAATAATTATTTTCTTATATTTTTCTGTGTGTGTGTGTTTTTCTCTTCGGCCTCTTTTTTTTTTTTTTTTTTTTTTAAAAAACAACTAATTTTCAGTTAATTTTCTTGTCAGATTTTATTTTCCTAATTTCTTAAATTTTGCGGGACATCTCTTGCCATGTTGCTCACTGCCTTTTTAGTGAGGTTTTCAAAAGAAATCCTTTTGCTCAGGGTTCAAAGCTTTAAACACATGTGGAAGGCGTCCTCAGGTAACAGAAGAAATTGATGTTAATCCAGGTTTCAAAGGGTTGATGTTTTTTTTTTTAAACAATGTGTTTATTAGGATTTTCAACTGTAACAGCTATTACATATAAATAACTATATCTTGGCAATATGGTATACCATAAAATTAAAAGCCAAACAAAACAAACAAACAAAATGTTTACATCTCTGACTGCACAGATGCATGCTTGGAGTGAACTTTCCTTAAAAGAAGCAAACAAAACAACAAGGGGAAAATCTTTTTTTGGTTATTCTTGTATCAGAGTAGTGTTCTTCTTACCTGCATGGAGCACTCCATGACTGAGACGGCCATGACGGCGTCCTCTATGGTCACTGTCTCTCTGTACATGAGCCTGGCGTGAGCTGCAACATTAAAACACAACTCTGTGTGAGTGCTTTCAGATATTTACACAGTTCCATTGATTAGCTTTTTTTTACCTGAAGAAATTGCTACATTTAAAGAAATCAACTTTCATTGAAAAAGTGTTATTTTTAAATGGTGAACCAACATGAATGTAGCAGTGGTTTCTGCCGCATCACACTACATTTCAAACTCTGTCATCTCCCTCCTGCCTAACACTATGTCACTGATTCCCTATAAAACCTTTGTGAGGCAGAAGAAGCTGTCATCGAACATTTCAAGGCCAGACGTTTGGGCCTGACCCTACAATGGACAAGTTGTACGAATGTTTTATATTGAGACTTATATGAACATTTTAGACTTGTGTTGTGTACTATGGGGTACAAAAACATGCGAGTAGACCACAGAACTGACAGAAACCTATGAATCTGCATCAATGGCTGAGGTCAACTCAATAACCAGCTCAAGATTTTAACTGATTTTAAAAATGATAATTAACTAATTTGAAAATGGCAGGAGGAGGGGAAGTACTGTCACTGTCTATGGAATAGGTACAGTCCATTTTGGAGGGTTTATGCTTTATATACTGAAAATTCAATAAAAAGAGGTTTCTGAATGACTGAATTGAAATGAAGTCAAAATTGTGTCCTCACCTTCAGCCAGTCTGCTGAGACTCTCCAGCATGCGGATGGTGGTGCGGGCAGCGTTGCGTCCATCGCTCTGTCTCTGCAGCTGGTAGTAACGAGTCAGGATGCTGTTGGCGTCCTCGGATACCTGCGGCTGCAGGCCTTTAATCACACTGAAGTAAGCCTTCATCTTCTCCATGGACCACAGGCTGCCGCACTCAGCAGGCAGTCCTCAAGAGACATTACACAATTATCATAATTATTTCTTTTTTTTTTTTTTTTTTTTGCTTTTAGCATTTTATTTTGGAAGTTAAAACATCCTGTACCTCTGTCCTCCAGAATAAAAGAGGAGATGATGTTGTCCCACTCTGCGTTTCTGGTGTCCAGCAGCACCAGAACTAGGTCGAAGCGACTGAGCAGAGGGCTGGCCAGAGCTACGTTCACAGACAGCGGCTCATTGGGATCGTACCGGCCTTTAGGGTTAGCAGCTGCCAGGATGGTGGTTCGAGTGTTCAGCTTGCACACTATACTATAAAGAGGAGTTAGAGTTGGACACAGGATAAACAGAAAAGAGAACCTAAGTGTTGATCATCTTTCTCTCTGTTTTTTGTCAAAAGGATCCATTTTAAAAAACAGAATTGGCGGTAGTCAGCTCTTCAGTATTACCATTTGGGCTGCATGATATGAGATAAATATGCAACAACAATGTTAAATATCACAATGTTACTTGTGATTAACAGACAGATATTAAGTCAGTTCTGCCTTTCTGCTGCTCTCTGTTAAATTCAACAAACTGCTTGTTGAATTTTAAAAAATGAAATAAAATTATTTCCAACATTATTTTATTTGAACACACTGAAAATTATTGAACTTAAAACAAAAATTAGTTGGGACTACTTAACAGCTCAGAGGTGAATGTTTGCCACTCATGTTAGCTTTCTTTTTTTTTCTTGCCTGTGTGTCCCTTTTTTATAATTCTGTGCCCCCTCTCTAAATTCAGAGGTTTCTGCAGGTCTGTGATTGCAGCAAAGGCAGACTGAAAGTTTGTGGAGTTTGTGTTGCAGGGTGCATCATTGATCTGTCGAACCGGTCAATGCTGATCAGATCGGATCAATGTCTGAGAGGAGAGGCAAGAAAGCAGATTTTCAGACCCAGCACAATTAACGCTTTCACACCTGAACAATTTGGCTTGATTTCTTTCAAAAAAATGGGAGAAAGGCGATGAGCCATTTAACAAGATGGCTACAAAATTAGACAGAAATTAGTAAAAATTTACGAGAAAATTACCCCCCCAAAAAAGGAGAATAACTAAATAAATAAAAATCAAGAAAACAACAAGATGTTTTTCTGTAACAATATTTTAAATATCTAATCAAAAGAATTATAAATATAGATTTCTGTACATTTTCCCCCAGTTTTGTGACAATATTAAATAATTCCTCCCCTTATCACCTTTTACTAAATTTTTGCAGTTTTCAGGACGTTTCTTGCCAAGTTGTTTGTTATTTTCCCCCTCGGTTTAAAAAGAAATCAAACCAATTTTTTCAGGTCTGAGAGGTTTAAATGATATTGAAAGGCAGCACAGGAAACCAAATGCCAATCTAGGTGTTAAAGACGTGTGTACATGAGTCTCACCCGGCTTTGGCCACACTGATAGACTGCTGCTCCATGGCTTCATGGATGCTGATGCGGTCGTGCTCCTTGATGCTGTTGAACTCGTCGATGCAGCACAAACCGCCGTCTGACAGGACCAGAGCTCCGGCCTCCAGGTGCCAGTCCCCTCCATCTTTCACCGCTGCCACCGTCAGTCCTTCAACACATCACGTCAGGCATGTTAACTGTCAAAAATCCAAAAGCACTTTCGTGTTTTGAAGGGGTGAGCTTTACATCTGAGACCATGCAAATGAATTTCCAGGCCACTGTCCCTATTTACACAGATTTTAGCCCGTGCAGCTGTTTGCTCGAGGAAGCAATTATTAGTTTTGGTGGGGCACACACAGGGAACATGTACATACAAGATTAGGCTCTGGGTTAGAGGTGTATCCTGCAAGAGAGACCTTATTGTGCTTTTTTTTGTATTTTGTATTTATTAAATTTTTCCAATTTTATTTCCCATGATATCAGTATAAGTTTTTGATAATATTGCAGCCCCCTGAGATCTTTTTAAATCAAGTTTTGAAGGGCCATAATTTTTAGTATAAGGTTATTATAGCCAAAATGTTTCCACTATAAAATGAGGAATATTATGACAAAATTCAAGGCTGAAATTTATTAATTCATAGGTTGTGGATTCTTGGAAGAAAAAAAAAAAACAAGGTGTTATATACTAAACCATACCGCAAGATGGTGGCACGATACGTGCAGCAGCTCAGCACTCTCCTCACAACACTCTGTGTCGTGTGTGTGTGTGCTCTAGTGTGTGTGTGTGTGTGTGTGTGTGTGTGTGTGTGTGTGCATGTGTGCTATATCTTAACACTATTTGTTATATTTTTACTATCTATTCATTTTATTTTATCTGATGTCCTTTTGATCTATTTAAGTCCTGCTCAGGTGATACAAATGACTTTTAATGTATTCATCTGCCAGTAAAGATATTTTATTCTATTTTAAATCGTGGCATGACTGGGGCCAATTTGAAATAACCGCAAAGATTCTTCGGTGTGTGTTTTTCCATGCTACTCTTAGGCTATTTGGGACAGATGCCCAGTTCATCCATGATTCATTAGCACACTGAACAGGAGGATCATTGGCTGCTTATCGGTGGCTTTAAGGTGAAATGAGTGATTTGCTTAAGTAGTTAATCAGTTAACTGAGAGGATGAGTTCATATAAAACTGTTTCTGTGAGAACATAAAGCTCTGAGGCAGTGACAACTAGTGATGGCCAAATGAAGCCTCTTGACCCATTTTTGTTCTTTTCTAAGCCCACTAGATGGCGCTCTCTGTTCAACAAAGAGTTGAAAGCGCCTACAATTGCCATTCCTTTTCTTTAAAACCAAGAGCGCCACCTAGTGGGCTCAGAAAAGAAAGAAAATGGTATATGAGGCCTCATTTGGTCATTACTCGGGAAAACAAACACCTTTCAGCAGAGAGCTGAGGGGTACTACCTGCACTTGTTGATCCAATCCCGGCTGTGAGGACAGAACGAGGGATGATCTTTGCTGCATACTTGAGGAACTGAGACTTCCCTGTGCCGGGGTCACCAACCAGCAACATGTGACACTCGCCTGGAGAGGACAACATCAGCTCCACAGTGACACAGCATTACACACAGAACAACAACTACAAAAAAGCACTGTAGACATCTGTGATCGTTTCCACATCGTCATGGCCACAGATTCAGAGTGTCACTTGCTGTTTTTGGATTGGTTGTCAGTCTCAAGGGGCAAATCTGACTTATCTGACTAATTCTAAATTTTGACAGAAAGATTTTCATTTTTATCGTAAATGAATATTGGTTCCAAATATCACTTATCGATCTTATTAAGTTATTATTATTATTACACCTTCTGGCATCTAGAACATAAAAACTGAGATATCAGTTCCCTCCTTTACAGCTGCTTAATTTAAACCCATAAGAAACATGAGGGATACCTCTGATCTTAGTTCCAGAAGAATCTATTCTCTGCACGCCGCCAGCCAACACCATGGCAACTGCCAGCTTAATCACATACATGCCAAACACCTGCGGGCACAGGCTCAACAGGATGTGGTTCCTCCCTACAGAAGAGAGAACGATGTTTAAATAAAACAGGCAGAAAAGCACAGGAGAATGTTCGATTTCATGAGGCAGATTGCTTCATACCAGCTATGGGATCGAGTCTGTAACTTTCCCAGAAGTCCTCAAACTCTCTCTGAACATCCTTCATGAGCAGAGCGGCAGCAGCCTGTTGGTTGTTCACCTCGATGTTGTTGGCTTTGAGGACCAGCTCCACGTCGCAGCGGGTGCCGTCGTAGAAGGGCTTCCAGCGCTGACACATCACCCCATACACGGTTACATCATCTCCTACAGGAGCACACCGTGCACACAGACCATAATCAAAGAAAGCTACAGCATGAGCGCTGCATGCTGCTTCCATAATGCGGTGTTTTCAACCATCAACCATCATGCTGCAACAATACCAGATTTACAGCTGTCAACGAGGTCATCCTCCAGAACCACCACCATGGAACGAGGAACACTGCCCACCGACAGCCTCTGCACCTGTGAGGGAGGGCAAGATTTAAACAGACTTGAAGAACAATCCACAGATGCTGGTTTTAATCAGAAACCACATGAATAAGTGTCTTACCTGCTCCTGTATCTTGATCTCCTGGAAGTCCCTGCAGGCAGCCGGCTCCGATCCTCCTGACAGACAGCTGAACTTGTACGAGTTACAGCCGTCAGGATTGGGACAGGACGCCGGGGCGACAAACGTGTAGAACTGATCGAAATCTGCCTGCATCGTGAAAACGTGACGACACTTTGTGCACATGTAATCCCGCTCATATTCTAGAACCTGTGAGAGAAGGAGAGGAATTGAAAAAGAAGAAACTCAAAACCAAAAATAAAGATGTTGTGCAGGAAGTGATTTTGCATATTTGTAGTATGAGAATCTCTGTGCAGCAGCAGCTGAAGGGCAGAGTGTCAGCAAACTTCACGATTTTGATTTTGCATGTGTGTCTGTCACTTTTACAGCATTCTGTGTACCTTGGCAACACTGGTGCGTATGACAGTGCCAGTGACGGACAGGAAGTGTCCTACGTCTCTGGACCTGGGAATGGTGTCTCTGGTCAGCTCTGGACACACTGGCAGACCTGGACACACACATGTAAAAACACTTTGGAAAGAGCCCATTTAAAAGGATGATGGTTTATCCATTAAAACCAACAGCTTGACAGCTATTAAAGTATTTAGTAGGTAAGCACATAGACTATTACTGAGCCCGAAAGTGATGATATTTAAGGGCAGAAGAGACTAGAAACTTCATGTGCATGACAGTCTGAGATACTATTAGTTCTCGCAATGTAGTTTCTTAGCAACATCTGCCTGTCCCTCCCAGCTGGATGTCTGACCTGTAATGCGGGTGTGCAGAGTGTGTGTCATCCTCTCTTTAGCTCTCTGTCCTGTGCTGTGAATGGGAGAGGATCTCTCTGATAACTCCACAGCTGTTCTCTGTAACACTTTATCAAATATGGCCAGGACTTCATTGGGAAAGGTGTTGAAATAGTCTCCAACCTGTGAACACAGAGAAAATACACACACACACACACACAACAACACACACACACACGCGCGCGCACACACACACACACACACACACACACACACACACACACACACACAAGTTCTCTTTTTTCTTTTTTTTTTCCAGAAATGGCAACTTGTCGATGTTATATATAAAAAATATGCCAATTAATATTACACAGATTTTAACTTTATCACCTGACTTAAATGAAACAGATCTTCAGGTCTCAAGGGCACTGACTCATTTTTGTTTATTGGGAATATAGTGTTTTGAATTGTGACATTACCTCCATATTGGCTTCAAACAGAGTCATGGCGTTAACGACAACAGGCCGATGGGTCTCTTCCATAGGATCTGCAATAAGCTGGAAGATGTCCTCATGATGATGCTCTGTCAGGTAGGTCTCAAACACACGGCCAATCAGGGCCTCCTGATCCTGGCTTATCAACATACTGATGTGATGTGATGGAAACCCCTGGAAGAATAACAATTAACATAAATTATATACCGTGAGAGCATACAAATATTATATTCAGTGGAGTTAAAATACATTCTAAATGTCAAATCAGCTCAACCAAGTTTTCAACCATTTTCTATTTTATTTTACTCTTTACTTTTATTAAAACCTATCAAAAAATAAAAAGGTGGTTGTGGTATTGTCCGAAAAACTATATTATTACATGGGTTTTATATTTAAATTATGTAACAGAAAGAATTTTTATGAAATAAATAAAATAAAATATGTTATATGTTATGTTAATATATATACATGTGTGCGTTATACTGTACATACATTTTCAGCACTTTTTAATTCATCGTCTTGTTTGATTTTGTGTTTTACTTTTTTTTTGCTCATTTTATATTTCTAATCATTATATTTACTTATACATTTGTAATGATGTGACAAAAAAATATATATATTATTTTATTTTCTGCATGTTTTGGGGTGTGGGGTGGGGGTCATTTTCTCGTGTATTTTTGTCTTTATTTTTTCCCCCTTTTCCTTGCTAATTTTTGGGCCATGTAATGTTAAGCTGCTTGTGGCCTTGTCCCGTGTTTTTGAAAGAAATCAAACCAATTTGCCCTGGTTTCAAAGGGTTTAAAAAAACTAAATTAAATATAAATTAAATATTATTGTATACTATCCATTGGTCCCTTGGATATTTTCTTGATTAACCAGTTAATAATTTATCAATAAAATATAGAAATGCCCATCAAGCTTTATCTAATTACTCTGCCAACATATTCGGTTTATCTAAGTACGACACAGAAAAGTAGCAAATCTTCACAATGAATTTGAGACATTTTTTTCCTTGTTTTGTTTTTTGTTTTTTTTTTCCAACGTCTTTTTTCTCCAGTGAGAGGGGAGTGAAAAGGTTTCAGCTGTGCAAGGTAACCAAATACATTTACTGCCAGTACCTACTGTATATATACTTACACGTATCTCTAATTGACAACAAAACTTGTCATGGACTCATGTAAGATGCAGCATTTTTATTGATAGTATAATGTTAAAATGCTGAATCTGCTGCAGGTCATGCAGTAATATATTGATAAAAATAGTATTTCTAAGGCACTGGGTACAACACTATTGTAACTGCTGGTCAGAGAGCATCAGTGACTTTATATTAAGTCAGCAGCATATGATAACCGGGGCTATACAGTATATCACTTTAATGTATGTTTGAACATGCATGACAGTGAAATACCTGCTGTGGTTTATTAGCACATGTTTCAAACACACAGCAGCGTTTGTTTGTGTACAGGGGCAGGCTCACACACATTTATAGAAAGTGAATTATGCAACTTTTCCTAGACAAACGGTAAAACATGGATAATGCGCACCTAACCTGCTGTCTCTGATGAGAAGAAGGTGCAGTGCGCAGTTTTAATGAGGACAGCTGGTGTTACAGCAGCTGTACGGAGTGACTGTAACGTTAGTTAACCGTCCTCAGGTTTGTCATACAGTCTCTTTGTCCTAGCAACACTTTACCTTAGTGACTGAAACATTGTTATAATATAAACAGAAAGGTTTAACATACCGTATTTTACAATGCCAGTGTTTGTGGGACACATTAGTCTCCTACGCCGATGTAAACAAGAGTCTTGTACGCTTAGAATGCGCGGGCATGCAGCACTTCCTGCTAAACCCGCCTGAACCCGCCCTACTCTCCATCTGATTGGCTAGTACCTGTTCTCTTCGTTGATTGGCTTGGTTAGGTTTGGGCAAGAGGACTAGGATTGGTCAGAGCTCTTTAAGAGTTTATTCTAGTGCACTAGGATTGGTTAGTGTCATAATCAAGGTAAGCCAATCAGAGGCAGAATAAACCAGAGTGGGGCGGGTCATACCTGCTACATCATATGAAAAAGAAAAAACAACACGTATGTCTATGGCTGAGTTGTCTGATTATTTTGTTTTCTACAACCTTAAAACCTACAAAAAACCCTTATTATTAAAATTCATTAAAGAAACACGAAGTGAACCCGTAGGGTCCACTTTAATATTAAACACACTCCAAGCGCTCTGCTCACACAATGCGCTTTTCAAAATTTACCAATATAAAAATATAAAATATTAATTCATTTTCAGAATTTTAACTTCTTTTATGTCAGGTTTTGTCGTGATACCACAATAGTTTAGATGGGGAAAAAACACAACAATTAATAATTTTCAACATACTACTTTCTAAGTATATTTTTTTAAATACCAGCCTGGGATATGTCAATGATTTGCAGCAACATTGATTGATACTTTTTTTGTGCAGTGTCAAATACTCACATTCTTACGCCTCTGCACACAAAATGCTCTTTTAAACAATAAGGCAATAAAAATATCATATTATATGTAAAATGTATGCCCTGTGCATGAACACATCCAAAATTATTTTAAAAAATCAAGAATTAAAAGCCTGCAAAATGCATCAAACAGTCCCTAAGGGTTAAATAATAGTTGTCAAAATGATTCTTTGATTTGTACCCCTTAAAAAAACATAATAACACAATATAAACATCACCTATGAGATTATTTTTGAAAATACAGACACCCGCTGCCCAAATTTTAGAATACGAGTGATTTGTAATCATTCTGTTTTATTGTGCTTAATAATTTGAGAAGATATCTATATATTTCTTATATAAATATTGAGGTGTGTAAACAGGAATAATGCACATGCGATAGCAGCTTGTCCCCAGCAGATAGCACCGCGAGGTCGTCGGCTACTCGGGTTTACTCGGGTTTACTCGGGCTCTTGCTCTGCTATCCATTGCTTTTCACTGCAGTGAGGCAGACAGTAGCTGTCGTGTCACAGATAGGCTCGTCAGTCTGATGTGGGATTTCCTGGTAAGGCAGAGCTCCAGACAAGAACCACAAAACGCAATTTGTCAGACTTCTCTCCGTTAACTCAAAACGCAACCCAGCCGTCGAGTTTCAGCGTTATTTCGGCCGTGTTATTCCGCAGAGAGGGGCTTTATTAACGCTAACGTCACTCCCCATCAGAGTTAGTGTGGAAGCTAACGCTAACGTCAGGGCTCCGTGCTGCTCTAGCCATGTCCGCCTCGGCTGGATGCTCTCCGGTGGGGCAGAGCTCGGGCCTCGGCCCCGGTATGTCCATGTTCCGCTGGTTAGAGGTGCTGGAGAAGGAGTTTGACAAAGCCTTCGTGGACGTGGACCTGCTGCTGGGAGAAATCGACCCGGATCAGGTGGATATTACCTACGAGGGTCGGCAGAAGATGACCAGCCTGAGCTCCTGTTTTGCTCAGTTGTGCCACAAAACTCAGACAGTTTTCCAGCTGAACCACAAACTGGAGGTGAGTGACTCGGTTCATGTTTCAACGACACTTCTGTTTGCCTTGGAGGTCATTTTTCTAACCGGTAAAACTGAAAGCTAGTAGCACAATATAGACTTGACACCTGAAGATAATCTCACAATGTAGGCCAGTGATACTCAATTTACGGCCCACGGGCCAAATCTGGCCCCTGATAGGCTGCCAGATGGACCCCCCCCCAAATCATTTTTTAATTCACAATAAAAATAAAGCGATTAACTCCTGGGGTTGTTTTTGCATTCGTAGTATATACATTATAAGGTGTCAGAGTGCATAAAACAACATCAAAACAGCTTTTTTATTTAAAAAAAAGAAAGAAAAAAAAGGCAGTGGAAGATCCCCTCTACCCGCCCCGACAGAGGTCCAAGCTAAACCCCTAATGTCCTACAATTCTAGAAATGCCTAAAAATCCTGCTAATGTGCTGAAATTCTAGAAATGTTGTAATGTGCTAAAACATCCTAAATTCCTAGAAATGTCTAAAATCCCAGAATCGACTTTAAATCTTAGAAAGGTCCTGAAATACTAGAAATGTCCCAAAATCCAAGAAATGTTCTAAAATACGAGAAAGGCCCTAAAATCCCCCAAACATTCTAAAATCCTAAAAATGTCCTAAAATCTTGTGTTAAAATCCTTGAAATGTCCTGAAGATCTTGAGATGTGCTAAAATCAGAGAAACGTTCCAACATCCTAGAAACATCTTAAAATTCTGTAAATGTTCTAAAATGGTAGAAGTGCACTAAAATCCTAAAAAATGTCCTGGAATCCTAAAAATATCCTAAAAACATAGAAATGCCTTAAAATCTTACAAATCCCAGAAATGTCACAAAATCCTGGAAATGTCCTTATTCATAGAAACGTCCTAAAATCCGGGAAACATACTAAAATCCCAGAAACACATATGTGGCTGCTGCGACTGGCCTCTGGCCTCCTGTCATTTTGCAAAAGTGGCCCCTAAGCAAAGTAAGTTGAGTCTCCCTGCTGTAAGCAGTAAAGGTGCGAATCACCACGATAGGTTTTCCCCTCGTCTTGTTTTCTTGTGTAACAGCAGAGAACAACAGAATGACTGCAGCAAACATTAACAATAGCGAGAAAGCACAGTTGGCACTGGCATATGGATACTGTGGAAAATGTGTGCTGGAATCATTTTGAATACTGAGAATCAATATTAATGAATGGATATTTTTTGCAAACTACATTGGAGTCACAAAGCTGCATTACAGGGCTAAGAACCCATTTTTACCCAAAAAGCACATATTGATACTTGTGCATCAGTTTACACACAGATCAGGTTGTTACATATGACAGTATGTAATATTTTAATAAAACATAGGCAGTATACTGTCTGTTGCCTTTAGAGGATGATTTACCATTTACAATGCGCGCCTCCAGGGACACTGCCATAGTCATATGACATCAAACAGCCGCTTCTGCATGAAGTCCAGGTGGATGAATGGGGAAAAAAATTGCAAAAAAAAGGTGTTTTCTTTATAAATTGACAAAAAATTCAAAAATAAAAGGCCAGCTTTTTTTCTGGAAGGCCTGTTTCTGTAAAAATAGGCAGTATATGAAATACAAAACACAGCATTTACAGTTATTGCCCCTCCCCTGCACTTAATTTGATAATAATTTGACCTACCTCTCCCTTCTGGCTCTGAGTGGTGCTCCATTGTAGTTTTTCTAGCAGGAAGGCGGGAATTTTCAAGTTCCAAGTGGTCTGGCACGTAGCATTAGGACTGTTTGTTCTTTGGCTATATAAAGACTGCATTTGAAACTAGCACACACACAGACAGACCCTGAGGACAAAGCAGTCCTCTCAGTGTCCTGGCGGTGATCTTACAGGGTGGAATAGTCTGTGGCGAGCGCTGACATCGTGTGACCCGATGTTCTGACAGTTCAGTCATGTAAGGTTGGTCTCGTTTGACGATGAGTCGTCGGGAGCGATGGCGCAGCTAATGGTCGAAATTGACCTTTGCGAGTCCCATCAGTACAGTCTCTGGGAAGCAGTCAAGATAGCTGGTTTCCATTGTAAGCTACGGACTGAATGGGAGGACCTACTGTGAGCGTCCTGCTGGGACTTTTCTGTATTCTGTATGTTTGGGTTCGTACAGTCATGATTATTGATGATTCGGTAATCGTATCCCTCCTGGACAATGATGACCCGGATCATGGCCCTGTCATATCTGAGTTCACCGAGTGCTGTAAGTCGTCCTTCCTCACTATAAATGTGTCCAAGACAAAAGAGATGACAATAGATTTTAGGAAAAATCCTCCAGTCTTGTCCCCTGTGGTCATTAATGATCACGCTGTCGAGGTCGTGGATCAGTATAAATATCATGGCACCATCACTGATGACAAACTGAGCTCTGCCTCTCACACTGATGCTGTCTGTAAAAAAGCTCATCGCTGCATGTTTTTTTATCGTAAGCATCATGGTTTTATGTGTGTGTGTTGTGTTACCTGCGGCTCCAGACAGATTTTTTTTTGTTTTGGGCCAGAAATGGCTCTTTTGATAGTAAAGGTTGCCGACCCCTGGACTAAACGATCTTCCTCACCTTTATAAGAGTCAATCCTGGCCAACCCGAGCCATTCACTCAACAGCCAGTTTTCACTGCTTCCATCTGACTGCAGATTTAGTAAGCCAAAATGCAGGACTAACAGACCGAACAACTCATTTGTTCCTGCCGTCATCGTTTTTTTAAATGATTCAATGTGATTTTAGATGTATTGTTGTATTGTATGTATTGTATCACTAATGTACTTCTGCTGGCTGCACAAGAATTTGCTCCTTGGGGGTCAATAAAGATTTCTTGAACTTGAACTTGAACCTTGAAATGTCATGGAATTGCAATGCTATTTCCAGGCTTGGAAAAGTTTTGGAAAACAAAATATACCCTGAAAGTCACAAAAACTCTTTCACAAACCTTATAATAACACATGATTATAAGATGTTTGAAATTTAAAAACGCAACCATAATTTCTGTTTTTACAGGTCCTGGCTGTGATAAGTTGTGTAATTTTGGTGATTTTTTATCAAAGAAAACAGGGAAGGGTTTGGAAGGCGTGTTTAAAAAAAAGAAAAGAAAAAACCAAAATGCGTTCTTTAAAAAAAAAAAAAAAAAAGGAGTGTCGATGGTCATTTTAGAAAATATATTGGTTTGAACATTAGCCTCAAAATCATGGAAATGTATTGATAAAACTGTGTGAATCATGGTTTGTTAACTCTTCTTTGTCTCCGTCCCCTCCGCTCCAGGCTCAGCTGGTGGACCTGCGCTCCGAGCTGACTGAAGCGAAGGCCGAGCGTAAAGTGGTGGAGAGGGAGGTCCACGACCAGCTCCTGCAGCTTCATGCTCTCCAGCTGCAGCTTCACGCCAAGCAAGGCCAGACAGAGGACTCCGACTCCATCAAAGACAGACTGGTAGGTCAGAGGAGGAGACGCTGTCCACAGCCTTCAATGGGAATATTTAACACTTTAACAAAAGAATACTTTTGCAAATATATTTGAAATCAGGAGCTCAGGAGAGGAACATTAGGAACAGATAAACTCAACCACACTGTTTAACTTTCAAAAAAAAAAATATTGTAACATTTTGGTTACTATACCTTCACCTTCAGTATAAGCCATTATGTGAATATTGATGTAGAATCGTCCACGTCCGCATTGCGATGCATCTTAGAAATTATTAATTTCAACACCCTAATACCATCATCTTTCTCCCTGCATTTTCCTTCACATATAGGAAATTGTCCAAAAAAAAAAACCCATTTAAAAAATACTTTTCCCTCTTGTGAAATAAAATTTATTCGAAGACAAAATCCCTCACACTGTCTAACTGGCAAAAAATAAATAAAATAATTATTGCGACATTTCAGTAACTAGACCTTCACCAGGCAATCAGTTTGGCGACAGAGAGCAGCCCTGATTAGCAGGGAGCGGCTGTGAGTTTGCAATCAACAACATTCCCCACGAGCAGTGAGAAAGCAGAACTACCAGTCATTTACTATGTGACAATTTACTATATTATACATGGAGACAGAGAAGTAAAAACATGCTGTGTAGTGCTCTACCAAAAGGACATGGGAAAAAAACACCCTGTTGTTGGCTACGGGTTTTTACCTGGTTGGATGTGCTGCCAAAAAAAAAAAAAAAAAAGCATAATCCAGTCTTCCTAACTTGCTCTGACTTATGTGACAAAGATAACTTTTGAGTAGCTAATATCTTTTTAAAAAATACGTGTTTATTTTACGCTAATATGGGCTCTGAAAATGCATCATATTATAATGTCATCCTATGTACTTATACTTATAAAAAACTTGTTAAAAAAATACAACCTTGTATGATTAAAAAAAATCATGTAAAATATTGCTACTTTGATTCGCAATTTTTTTTCGAAAAGCTGCCACATAATGAGGCATTTCAGGCGTCAACGTTCACAGAAACTTCCAGTGAAATCCTGGAAGGACTGATTTCACTTCCATCAGCCATCTCTGGTGTTGTTTCCATGAATTTGGCAGCACATCCAACCAGGTGAAAACCAGTAGCCAACAACAAAGTGTTTTTGTCCGTGTCTTTTTGTTGAGTTAAGTGTTGCTTTTCTAAACCTGCCTGTCTAAGAAACTCACTGTTTTATGTTTATTGTCGTCACTGTACAGCATGTTTTTACTTCTCTGTCTCCATGTAGAATATTGTAGATTGTCACATAGTAAAATGCTCTCTGGTATTTCTGCTTTCACTGCTCGTGGGGAATGTGGTTTATTGCAAACTCACAGCTGCTGCTGATCAGGACATCTCTCTGTCTCCAAACTGTTTGCCTGTTGAAGATCTAGTTACTGAAATGTCGAAATAAGTTATTATTAATATTTATAATTTATTTATTTAACAATTGTATTTATTCATTTATTTTCATTTTCTATTTTCTGTTTTTTTGCAAGTTAGTGTTTGGGCGTTTGTCTGCAAATAAATTACATTTTACAATAAGGAAAAGTATTTTTTTTACATGTTTTCTTTTAAATTTTTTGACATTTTCCTTTATGTGGTAGAAACGGTGTAGCTCCAGAAAGAAAATGCAGGGACAAAGATAGCAGGTATGACATAAAACAAAGGTTAGCGTCGGAGTCAGTCTCAGAATGTTGCAGCTTCGTTGCAGCATAAAAAAGTCTGAAAGAGATCTCTTGTTTCAAGACATCAAACTGGAGGTTCAGTGTGGGCCGACTGCACAGAGCCCAGTCCCCGTGCATCGCACCATCGCATTCATTAACTGTGCAGATGTTCCTGTTTTTAACATAGTTAACATGGTTGATTTCAAAAAGCAAAACCGTTAATCTCAGGTAAAGGAGGAAGAACACCTGCACACTGAAATAACCTCTTGAAAAATCCATGAATGCAGAAAGATCCCTGAGGCTTAACTTTTGTATTTAGTTTCTTACTGTATGTGCTGTGTTGTGTGCTTTGCGTGAACTATAGAGACATCTGGATTTGATCTGGTGAACAGTCCCCCCACAGTACGATGCCAAGGTCATAAAAATCTATAATGCACAAATAAAGACTGAATGATAAATATAACGGCAGTGGCGTCTGACACGTCAGCACATTGTGTTCCTGTAAGAGTTCATCACACACAATGAGCCCTGTTGTTTCAGATAAACAAGCTCAGCCTATGTTTCCTGATCTACAGCTTTAACAAATAAAGTTGCTAAGATAGTTGCCTCAGCTCATTTTAGAAATCTGAAAGTCAGAATTTCTGTCGTGATGACTGCAGAGTCTTGGGAACTCGGGGACTGAAGTTAGCAGCTACTCTGCAGGTTTTTCGTCATGCGGCTCTTATTTCTGGTGTCCAGGATGAAAATGGCCAAAAACCTTATCATGATAAAAAATGGTCATATCTGTTGATATTGATCATTTTTGTCATTGTACATCGTTAGTACTTTCCTTAATCTATTATTGGTAAAATTAAATGAATTATTTTTGCCATTTAGTTTTTTTTTATTCATTTTGGCATTATTCAAAACATATTGACTTTTACACTTAATACACAAATTTGAATAATATAGATATAAATGGATACACAGGCAGGGAAAAGAAACAACAAAAATGAAACAAAATCAAACCAAAGTAGACAAATTAAACCAGAAAACAACGACAAATAAGAGAAAATAAAATTAACAACTGATTAATTGTTATTTAAAAAAAAAATACTAAACTTTGCTTATTTTAAACACTACACAAACTCCTTTTTTCCTCAATCAAAACTCACAGCAACAAATACTTTGACAGCGTGGCATAGCCTATTGATGGAACGATTAAATTTCACGTTAGTTGAATTCTCAACCACTGATTAATTGGTCATCACTTAATTGTTACCATCCCTAATCTGTAGTCATTCGAATTATATATTTAAAATTATGTTATAGAAAAAGAAATGTATTTTTAAAATTATACATATATTTTTCTACACTTGTTTCGGGTCAGTAGGGGGCTCTAACAACCTGAAAAAGCATTCACACCCATGACATACATACAGTCACGTAAAATCATACAGCAGTAGATAGATCGATAAAAACGCACGTACAGCTACATTTTAAAAGCAATGGCTATCAATGACTATTCTTACACCCTTTACGAATTTCTTGCCAATTTTTGGGTCGTTCCCATGCTCATAGCAATGTTCCCATGGTTTTAAAAGCGATCAAGCCCCATTGCTCCGGTTTCAAAGGGTTAACAGTCATCCCTCTGACAGCTGACAACATTTCGCCTGATGCTGAGCCTCCACTTTACACTGTGTGCAGTGGCCGGCTGAAGAACGCATTTGACAGAGCTCACAGCCCAGAGCGTAATCACTGAAGTTATGCAAAAGAAGGTGAATTTAGGGGAAAACAGTGGAAGCCTAAAACTACATCTCAGTCGCCAGTGTCTGTTCGGCGGCTGCTGTTGCTTTGGTGCGTCCTGGTCTTCTCCCTTTGCCTCAATTGCTTTCAATTACAGTTATTTTCCAGCTGTTGTGCATGTACTGCTTGACAATACATGCTTACTTATATTGACTGGTTCATTTACTCACAGCCTCTGTTGCCTGATATTTCTTTAATCTGTGACTTCTCTTTCTGTTCTTCTTTTGCTTCTTTTTTCCTAAAGCCTGCGCCAACACTGGACGACATGGTAAGTTTGTGTATGGCTGTATTTTCATATAGATATAGATATAGACATACAAGTAAATATGGATATAGATGTAAACATAGACATAGATATGGATGTCGATCTAGAGATAGACATGGATATATACATAGATATAGATAAAGATAAAGATATAGTCATAGGTATAGATATAGATATAGATACAGACATAGATATAGATATAGACATAAATATGGATATGGATATAGATATAGACATAGATATGGATATAGATATAGACATAGACATAGAAATAAATATAGATATAGATATAGATACAGACATAGATATAGACATAGACATAGGTGTAGATATAGATATAGATATAGACATAAAAATAGATATAGATACAGACATAGATATGGATATAGATGTAGGTCTATCTATCTATATACACTACCGTTCAAAAGTTTGGGGTCACTTAGAAATTTCCTTATTTTTGAAAGAAAAGCACTGTTTTTTTCAATGAAGATAACTTTAAACTAATCAGAAATACACTCTATACATTGCTAATGTGGTAAATGACTATTCTAGCTGCAAATGTCTGGTTTTTGGTGCAATATCTACATGGGTGTATCGAGGCCCATTTCCAGCAACTATCACTCCAGTGTTCTAATGGTACAATGTGTTTGCTCATTGTGTCAGAAGGCTAATGGATGATTAGAAAACCCTTCTGCAATCACGTTAGCACAGCTGAAAACAGTTTAGCTGGTTAGAGAAGCTATAAAACTGACCTTCCTTTGAGCAGGTTGAGTATCTGGAGCATCACATTTGTGGGGTCGATTAAACGCTCAAAATGGCCAGAAAAAGAGAACTTTCATGTGAAACTCGACAGTCTATTCTTGTTCTTAGAAATGAAGGCTATTCCATGCGAGAAATTGCCAAGAAACCGAAGATTTCCTACAACGGTGTGTACTACTCCCTTCAGAGAACATCACAAACAGGCTCTAACCAGGGTAGAAAGAGAAGTGGGAGGCCCCGCTGCACAACTGACCAAGAAGATAAGTACATTAGAGTCTCTAGTTTGAGAAATAGACGCCTCACAGGTCCTCAACTGGCAGCTTCATTAAATAGTACCCGCAAAACGCCAGTGTCAACATCTACAGTGAAGAGGCGACTCCGGGATGCTGGCCTTCAGGGCAGAGTGGCAAAGAAAAAGCCATATCTGAGACTGGCCAATAAAAGAAAAAGATTAATATGGGCAAAAGAACACAGACATTGGACAGAGGAAGATTGGAAAAAAATGTTATGGACGGACGAATCGAAGTTTGAGGTGTTTGGATCACACAGAAGAACATTTGTGAGACGCAGAACAACTGAAAAGATGCTGGAAGAGTGCCTGACGCCATCTGTCAAGCATGGTGGGGGTAACGTGATGGTCTGGGGTTACTGTGGTGCTGGTAAGGTGGGAGATTTGTTCAGGGTAAAAGGGATTTTGAATAAGGAAGGCTATCACAGCATTTTGCAACGCCATGCCATACCCTATGGACAGTGCTTGATTGGAGCCAATTTCATCCTACAACAGGACAATGACCCAAAGCGCACCTCCAAATTGTGCAAGAACTATTTAGAGAAGAAACAGGCAGCTGGTATTCGATCTGTAATGGAGAGGCCAGTGCAGTCACCTGATCTAAACCCCATTGAGCTGTTGTGGGAGCAGCTTGACTGTATGGTACGCAAGAAGTGCCCATCCAGCCAATCCAACTTGTGGGAGGGGCTTCTAGAAGCGTGGGGTGAAATTTCTCCAGATTACCTCAACAAATTAACAGCTAGAATGCCAAAGGTCTGCAATGCTGTAATTGCTGCAAATGGAGGATTCTTTGACGAAAGCAAAGTTTGAAGGAAAAAATTAATATTTCAAATACAAATCATTATTTCTAACCTTGTCAATGTCTTGACTATATTTTCTATTCATTTTACAACTCATGGTGGTAAATAAAAGTGACTTTTCATGGAAAACACAAAATTGTCCAGGTGACCCCAAACTTTTGAACGGTAGTGTATCTCTCTCTCTATATATATATATGAGAGCGAGAGATGGATACAGATATAGATATGTACATAGACATGGAATGAATATAGATAGTATAGATACAGATATCGATTTTGTCTAGAATGAATATAGATTATGTAGCTACACTTGCTGCAGCTAATGATCACTGATACTTAAAAGCAGGAGTAGAAAGGACCGGGACGTGAGACAGAGCTGTCTTCCTATTTACTAACGGAGTCAGACATCCAGCTGTTCGTAAAAATAAAGAAAGAATCTATCATACACACTAACATTACCATTAAACGAAAATAAAACAAAGAGACAACAACAATTTAAACACAAAGTTCCACCTCACATTCACATCTACGTATATAAAAACGATCGGAAAAGCTGGCAAAAATATCAACATTTTTTAGACGCTCACAACATGAAACTAGCATCAGTGGTGACAGGACTCATCACAGGATGACAGGCTTTAATCCAGCTGGGCTGTCACTGTCTGTCTCTGCATTTCTCAGCTGCATGACAGCTGATTGTCACTTCTGCCTCTTTGATGATTTTCAAACTCTTCTCAAACCTTAATTAACTCTTTGTACTCTTGATCCTCATTTTTTAAGAGAATCTCTGCATCCCTTCTTCTCATCTATTAACGCTCAACTGCACCGAAGTGGGGTGAAGTGATTCGGTTCAAATGTGAATGACCTAGTCCTGAATATAGTAAAACCCACACTGTTTAACCCTTTGAAACCTGGATCGCCTTCACTTTCAGACACCTTCACAAGTATGTAAACCTATGAAATCAGAGACAGTTGGGTTGCTTTCATTTGCAAACATAGCAACTTGGCAAGAACTGTTCTGCAAATTGCAAGCAGTTAGTTGATTTGGAAACATTCTGGAAAAATGACAGCGATGTAAGAATTATTATTATTATTTAAAGCACCTTTTTCAGGTCAGGTTCCTTGTTGTTTTTTTTTCTATTTTTCTTTATTATTTTTTTTTCTAATTTTCAAGTAATTTTCATGTACTTTATACTTTTTCCCCCTAATTTTTGGGTCATTTCTCTAAGCGTTGCTCATTGCCTTTTACCTACATTTTCGATAGACATCAAGTCAATTTGCTCATGTCTCAAAGGGTTAAAATGTAAGTTCAAGTTGCAAATCTGTTGAAATAAGGGCCACTCTCGAGATGATGGCACTTTGCTGTAGATGCCAAATGAACACATATCTCATGCTGTGATCATAGGTGAGGCTGAAACTGGAGCACAAGATCAACAGGCAGATAGCTGCAGAGTCAGCTGAGGTCATCAAAGCTCAGCGAGGCTTTCAATTTACAAGATTATCATGCTGCAAACTGCAATTTTGGTCACTAGCTGTGGGTGTAGACTGAATGGATGACATCATGGCCACATCAGCAGAAAATGGATGAATCATTAGCAGGTGAAAAAAAATCACATGATGTCTGAAATAGATTTTTTTTAATGCAGAAACACATAGCACACACGCAATGATAAAAGCAAAAATGCAAAAAAAAAAAAAGGAATAATTCTCATAAACTGCCATAATTGCAGAAGATTAATGTTGTGTACCATTACGTTCCAATGTGATTTTATTTTTATGCAAACTGCATGAGGAAGCCTGAGAACTAATCATCATTATACTGATATTTAAGGCAGCACTCAGTACATTTGCATGCCGTTAGAAAAAGTCAAATTATTCTGTCAGTCCGATAAAAGTAGACTTTTCTCCCGCGGTGGTTAGAGATAGGGACTGTTCATTATTTATGAGGGGGGAAGGGGTGCTGCAAAATGGGTCAGGCATTTTAAACTAAAAGCACTGAAGAGGCACTTGTGTTTTTAATTTTGGCTGAAATAAAGGACATGCAACTTGAACAGGTAGTACTTTTCCTTTTTTTAAATAAAAAAAGTCACACCCCATTCATCCCCCTCCTCTGATAAATACAGTACAGTCCCACAACAGCAGCACTAAAGCTAAGTGATGTCCTGCTGTGGACGGGGCTGCAGCAAAACATATTTTAGCCACCTAAAAAAAATATCAATATCAGTTTAACTGGACACTATATTTGAATCCACATCAATGTATATAGATTAAATGAGCGATCACATAACATCGACGTAGAGTGGCCCAAAAATTAGGAAGAAATTAGTAAAAACTTAAAAGACAATTACCTTTTTTTAAAAGAAACAAGAAAATTGTCTGAAAATTAAAACATATAGTGTATATATACATATAGTTTCCTGGATTATTGTTAACCCCCCCCCAAAAAAAGAATCTTGTCACCTTCTCTCACCTTGTTAGACGTTTCTTGTCAAGCTGGTCATTGCCTTTTCTCTCCATATTTTCGAAAGAATTCAAAATCCGTTGTTCAGGTTTCAAAGGGTGAAACAGCTTGTGCAAAACATCTGAACGCAGCACTAGATAACTGATGTCAGTTCAGGTTTTCAAGGGTTAACTTATCAGTGGACAGACGGTAACTTAACAGACATTTCTTGAAATGAAAATATTTTCGAATATTACTTCAAACGCACTTTCAGCACAATAACTTTGAGCTGAACTTTCATGATAAACGCAGATATGTGGAATGTGCGAGAGAGCTTCACACTGAGAACTCAGATCCTGCTATTTACTGTGAGTTCTCACCAAATCTCTTCCCTAACCAACCGTCGAGCCAAAGGCTGACCTTGAACCGCCGTTATTACAGTGATGCAACTGGGTCAGCGTTTCAGCCGCAGCTGTTTCCTCACAGTACTTTCCTGCTTTTCTCAGGGATTTCATATAATCTGTTTAAATCTCAGGGAAAACATTCAGCCCTAATCTGAATATCACTCTTGATTACCACGTAGCCTGCTGGAACTAATAATATACGAGCTGAGGTTTCTCCGCGTTGATATTGGTAAGATTAAACTGTTGCCAGAGATTAACTCTTTGAAACCTGGAGTAATATCGATCTTCCTGTGCTGCTTTTAGATGCCTTATACAAGTATTTCAACCTTTAATGCTGAATCAATTTAGTTTCTTTCAGAAACATGTGGGAAAAGGCAATGAGCAACTTAGCAAGAGATGTTCTGCAAAAATTTTAGAAATTAGGAAAAGCTGACAAGAAAATGAACTGAAAATTATTTTTTAAAAAAAGATAGACAGAAGAGAAAGACACAAAGAGAGAATTTTTTTTAATGTGAAAAAGGACAACGAGCAACTTGTTAAGAAATATTCCAAAAATCAATAGATTTAGAAAATTATTTTCAAATGCTGGGGAAAAATGTTTAGGGAAAAAAAGAAATAACTTGGGGAAATATATTTAAAATAATTAAATAGTTATGAATTGTGTTTCAAAATTATCATTTTTTTAGACTAGGCACTTCAGTTTTTTTTGTTTGTTTTATTTTATTTTATTTTATTTTGTTATTATTAGTAGGATTAGTATTTATTTATTTCATTTCTTGCAAATTTTTGGTTCTTTGTTTGTTGCTTTTTGCCTTCTTCCCATGTTTTTGAAAGAAACCAAAACAATTTTTCCAAGTTTCAAAGGGTTAAACGCATTTTCACTCAGGCCCTCATCTTGCCTCCGCTGCGTCTTACGTTATGTTGTAAAGTGTTCACATGTGACGTCTCGTTTTAGGAACAGGAGCTTGAAGTCAGCAAAAAGGAGAAACTGGCAGAGGCCCGTCTGGAGGCCGAAGTGAGACTACTGAAGAAAGAAAACGAGGCTCTGCGCAGACACATGGCCGTCCTGCAGGCTGAGGTGTACGGAGCCAGACTGGCTGCCAAATACTTGGATAAGGAGCTGGCCGGCAGGTGAGGACAGCACCTCTCAGGTTAAAGTTCGGCAAAACCTATATGGAGTTCCAAGTGACAGCAGAATCTTTGGCTTTGTCTGGCAGGGTGCAGCAGATCCAGTTGCTGGGCCGTGACATGAAAGGGCCGGCACACGACAAGCTGTGGAACCAGCTGGAGGCGGAGATCCACCTCCACCGGCACAAGACCGTGATCCGAGCATGCAGGGGTCGCAACGATCCCAAGAAACCCCTCCCCTCTCCTGTGGGACACGTGAGTGTGAAATCACGCAGCAGGTACAACTGTCGCTACCTTTCTACGTTACGTGCTGCTAATGTTCAGTGTGTCCATGTGATTCCAGGACCCAGACATGTTGAAGAAGACTCAGGGAGTCGGCCCCATCAGAAAGGTGGTGCTGGTCAAAGATGATCACGAGGGGCTCGGAATCTCCATCACAGTAAGAAGTCCCGGCTGTTCTCTCTTCCTGATAGTGGCTATGGCAGCCTCCTGAAATTGCTCCCAAAATTTGTTTAAAGCTCTCAACAAAATAATATTACGGCATGAATGAGCAGGACGTCTCGCAGTTGTCATATTGCTAACTGTTTAAGCCACAGCCTGCTCAGTTTAGCTGCATGATGAGATAATGCATGATGGTTCTGGTGGTTCGAAGGATTGGAGGGCGTCATAGTGACGGGGGGCTGTGCCCTGCTGCCGTATCTTAAAAATACAGAAGGTAGAAGCACCAGCAACAGTTCATTGTCTGACAGCATTGATGAATCTAAAACAAAAATGTGTCAGGAGAGGTCAGGTTTTTTAAGCACTTTTGGCTTAGTGGAGGGGCATGCAATTTTAAATGGATTTTCTGTTTATTTAATGCCAATTTTGAAAGAAAATATGTCTTCCAAACCGTGGGCCGGTGGGTTTGAAAAAAAACAAACATTTTTGGTCATTTTTTCCTTCTTTTATTTATTTATTTATTTATTTAGTTATTTGAGGGAGGGAATTTTTTTTTTCTTAAATTTTTAAAGGGCATTTTTTTTCTTTAAAAATTCACAAAAATCACAGCATTTATTACAGACAGAAACTCTTAAAACAGCAATTATTGTTGGATTAAAAAAGAAAAAAAAAGAAGCTGGGCAAGCGGTGTTATGTGATTGATACTGTTTGTCGACATAAAAAAAAGAGTTACTAAAACGTCACCAAATCATCACCTCCAAAGACCACTCTGTGAAAAATGTTGAGTGACCTCTTGCGTTTCCTCCTCAGGGTGGGAAGGAGCACGGTGTTCCCATTCTCATTTCAGAGATCCATCCCAGCCAGCCTGCAGACCGATGTGGAGGGCTGCATGTCGGAGACGCCATCCTCGCTGTCAACAGCATCAACCTCCGCGATGCCAAACACAAAGAGGCCGTCACCATTCTGTCCCAGCAGGTAACAACACAGGCCAACACACACATAACACACACTACGCCACACCTGTTCCCTTAGCATGCTCACTCAGTGTGTGTGTGTGTGTGTGTGTGTTAGCGGGGACAGATAGAGTTCGAGGTGGTGTACGTGGCCCCAGAGGTGGACAGCGATGATGAGAATGTAGAGTATGAAGACGACAGCGGTCATCGCTACCGACTCTACCTGGATGAACTGGAGGACAGCAGCACGGCGCCACCCAGCAACAGCTCAGCGTCACTGCAGGGTGAGATCCAAAAAAACTTGTTTTGACCAATAATTATATGCTTTCAGAACGCTTAAGTGTATGAATGAAATTTGTCTCATTTTAAATGTGTGGGGTATTTGTTTTGATTAAAATGCTCCATTGAAACCCATTCAAACTGCAATTTTGATCCCACAGCCATCAAAGCAGAAAAACATTGTATCAACAAGCATTGTATCAGTATCTGGACTTTTGCCTTGAAATTTGTCATTTTTACTATTTTACACCTGATGATGTCATTTTTTTCATCTAAAAACATTGTGGCATCATGACAAAACCTGGCATTTAAAGGAATAAAATTCTGAAAATTATTAATTATTTTGATATTTATGATTAGAACTGATGTTTGTTTCAAAAAAACAACTAAATGAAAGAAGAAAAACATTTTCATGTTCATATTGTTTCTGGCCTGATTCTGAAAAGCGCATTTTGTGCGCAGAGTGGTCTGACTGAGTACTTGACTTTACACAAAAAAATAATGTTTTAAAATAAATGTTGCTGCTAATCATTAACATATACTAGGCTGTGATAAAAAAAAATGATAATCTACTTAGCATGTAGCATATTGAATATAATTCTTTTTTATTGTGTGTGTGTTTTAAAATCTAAAAACATAGTGGCATCATGACAGTAACTCTGAAACATAATGAATATTTTATATTTAAAATTAGGACTGATGTTGGTTAAAATAATTAACTGAAAGTAGGAAATAATACTTATGTATAATAGTTTTTAAAGTTTGACTTTGAAAAGCGCATTTTGTGCACAGAGCAATACCAGTGTGTGTAATATTAAAGTGAGCCTTATGGGTTAAGTTCCTGTGTTTGGTGTTGATGACTTTGGCACTGATGAAGGACCAATGTGGCCTGAAACACATTCACTGTGTTTCTGAAGCGTGGGTCATGTTGATGTGAGTTTTACTAGACTTTTGTTGTACTTTTACCAACAACGGGACACAACCAGTCATACTGAGTTGAGGGCACGCAGTCATGCATCTTGGATTTGGTTTGATTTGATTTAATTTAATGTGATTTGATGTAATTTTGATTTTATTTGATATTTATTTTGAACATGTTGTAAAAAAGATGAAAATGAATCAGAATGCCAATAACAGAAATGACCATCTATCCAGAAGGATTCAGTCAGAGGGAACTGTGCTCCGTCTCCACTATGAGCTGCTAATTAAAAGAAACCCAGGCTCCTCATATCTTTGCTGTGTTTGAAAGATGCTTTCTGGTCAATGTAAAACAACATATTATTCATTATTATGTAAATCTGTGTCCCCCCTCTGCAGCTCTGGAAAAGATGACACTTAGCAACGGAGCCGAGAACGGAGACACTGGGATCTCCAGTGAAACACCTTCAGAGGAAACCCCTTCAAAACCTCCCGAGACTGACTGCTCCTCCTAAAGGCTCTGCTGAGAAATCGGTCTTTTGGAGACATCACAAGAGGATTGACGAGAAAATCCCACTCAAAGGACTGAACAAAGAATTCTGTGACGAGCCTAGGGACAAGGTAAAATGAACAGAGACGGTCTATTTTCCCTTTTTCCTCTCGATGTTGCGATGTTGTGGGGTGGTGGGGGGGGGGGGGTCTAGCCTGGGCTTGTGGCAATTATTTGGGGTAAAATGTTTGAAGAAGCAGAAATGTGTAAAATATGTAGAGCAGGAGTGATCCTTAACAATGTCTGATTTTTTTTCTAGGTATTTTATTAAGATATTAATCTCGGAACCCACTGGCGAGCTCTCTGACAATGATAAGCTTTTTGGGGCAATGCCCAATATTTTTGGGGGTTCCAGAATAGCGAGATTTTTTTCTTCCGTTAGCCTGTCTTTTCGGCTAAATCATATAAACAGATATATGGGTATGAATGCAGATTTTTTTTCTTTTTAATTAATACATAGCTAAATTGTCGTGAGACAATAGCCAGTGGATTCCGAGATTGCATTAGTTCTCCACACGGACCTGCCATTCATATGTGATTGGTCGATACAACTCAGACTACAAACATAAACCAGAACGCCAAAACCTTGCGCCGTTGCTTACAGACTCTGCAGGCATATGCAGATATCTGTTGATAGAGATTAAGATACTTATGGAAATTGCAATTGCTGTATGTGAGAAATCTGCAAAAGGAAGTAGATGTCATGGAGGCATAGTGACATCATAAAGAAGAGGTTGAAAATGTCTTTCAGGTTTCGCTTTTAAAGAAATGCTTGTAGAGTATTTTGCTTCTTATGTAGAGGTCGACAGATATTGGTTTTTCAGGGCCGATACCGATTATTAGTACTTAATGAGACCGGTAATTGATATTTGGAACCGATATGCATTTAAAAATTTCATACCAAGTTACTCATTGCCTTTTTTGCCAAATTTAAAATTTGGAATATAACAAACTCCAACACAATTTTTCTTTTTGAATACCTTAAACAACTGTTTAGTCAAAAGTGAAATGTTCAACATCATATACAGCAAGTTCCCATCAACCTTTTCTTATAAAGTTCAGTGAGAAAATTTAAATAAAAATGAAAAAATACAAATAGCTTCCTGAGGTTTTACAAAGTAAAAGTTCCTCCCACGCTGACACTTTCTTTGCATGTATTGCAGTCTTCACCTTCCTGCTGTTGGTTGAATGTAGTATGGGCACTTTTTTCATTAATTAAATTTATCGGCGATCATTATGATAAAACGCCAGTACAGATAATCGGCAAAATGCCAAATATCGGTTCCGATAATCAGCCGGGCGGATAATCTGTTGACTCTTATTCTTATGCATAATTATTCATCTGGCTTTGACAACACTATGATAAAAACAAAAATGATATCATCCTGCAGGGACCCCAGGAGAGGCCAGGAAAATATCTCAATAAAGGAAATGAGTGAAAAAGATCATTTTTTAATGTTTTACAAAAAAGAATTTAAAAAAATCTTTGAAATAGATATCAAATGGAAAGCATTATAAAGTCTTGCCTGCTATCACCAGTACACTTTTTCAAACTTTTCTGAAACTCATTAAAGACCTAAGCTAGGTAGATATCATGCTGAATAATGTATTCAGGGTCTGAATATTTAAACAACCACATGAGTAACAATTAAAACCTAAGAGGAACGATTGGCACCTTTCTTTGATCTCCATGTTAAACATTGTTAAAGTGCTTAAATATCTACTTCTGACTCCATCGTTTGAAATGCTGAATCTTCATAGTCATCCATGAAATGTGCATATGACACTCAATCAACCAACAATCTTATTTACTTTTATCGCTCTCATTCAACATAGAATCTGTAATGTAAAAAGATTAGGGTTACATGTGGAAAAAAATGAGTTTTGAGATTAAAGTCAGAATGCTAATACTTTAGGTCAGATTTGAGTACAAATTAAGAGGATTTAAGTCAGAATTCTGAGATTTAAATTTGAATTCTGAGATGTAAGTTTGAATTCTGAGATTAAAGTTTAATTTAAAATTTAAAATTTCACATTTCTGAGAATTAAAGTCAAAATTCTGAAAATAAAGTCATAGTATTCCAAGAATTACATCAGCATTTTTGAATTTACGTCCAAATTCCCAGATTGGAGCTTCAGAATTCCTGCAATTTAGTCTGAATACTCAGACTTGTCAGAATACTGAGACTGAAGTTCCAGAATTCTGAAATTTGTATTTTGAAATTCTCAGAATTGAAGTCAGAATTTTATGACTTGAAGTCAAAATCCTGAGATTTAAATTTCAGACTTCTCAGAATTAAAGTCAGAATGCTGAGATTTGAGTCAGAATTATGAGATTTAAGTCCAAATTCTGAGAAAAAAGTCTTAAAATTACAAGAATTTAGTTAGTGTGATTTCAAAGTCAGAATTCTGCGACTGAAGTCCAATTTCAGACTTTAATCTCAGAATAAGTCAAAATTCAGACTTTATTCTCAGAATTCTGACTTTAAACTCAAATATATTTTTCACGTGTGGCCATGATCCTCTTCCATAAATGTGTAACAGAGGGCTTTCAGCTGATGGAATAAACCCTCTGGTGACTTTTCTTGCCAGTTGACACCAGTGGCTGTGAAATCCTATGAGTTTTCCATCTTTGAAGGCAGCATGCGTCATTGAGATTTGAACAAAGGTGCCGTCTTTTCTCTAACTTTTTAGAGATCCAGGTTATATACAGCGTGTTCATTATTCAGGGGGTCCTTGTCAATTCATTTTCAGAGACGGCATTTAGCAAAACAATCAGTGAAACTATGCCATGTGTCCATTTTAGACTGAAAGAAGCTACTAAAAAAAACGACACTGCAGATCCTCTCCTGAGTCCTTGAAGACTTTGTAATTATATCAGTGACTATACGTCATACTTGTGTATGACCTGAACCCCTGCCCTGCTATTGTATCCTATTTATAAGGCTGTGGGGGTGGATGTCCCCGTTTCCCTGCCATAGCTTTTTAACCATGTCCCATCACTAACATATTTCAGCATGTCACTGTATGTTGAGTATACAGGGTTGGGCACAATAACACTTCTCTGATACAACGTCATTGAATGCAGTCGTTCTTAAAGAAGGGGTCTTTCTTAAATGTGTATCGCTCTACACTGTATTTTGTTATTGTTTTTTTTTTTTATTGTGTCACATTCTACAGTAGCACATAGTATTTTGTCCTACCCGACAGTAAAATGCAGTAAAGTACAACAAAGTAAACTGGACTGAGACGCAGGCCTCGCCAATCTTCTGTCTGATGCAGAGACATTCAGTTGATGCATTATTGTGCCCAGCTCTTCAGTGCTGCTAGCTGCCAGCGATCAGGCCCAGAGGAACATGAGTGAGTGGAACCATAACTCTGTGCCCTCTGAGCATTCACACGCCACTTTCTTTCCCCGCTTTTCGTTCTTCCGTTTCCTTGGTGCTTGGTTTGTGTCTCCGAACTCTTCACACATATATGATGTGCTTCTTTATTATACGTAATGTATTCAAGTCATGCAATTTATTTAGCCTTTAAATAAAGTTTGGTTCCAAATTGGTTTATTTGTAATCCATTTTTTTTATTGTCTTTTTAAAAATGTCTTCAAAAAAAATCTCTGAGTTTATGAAATAAAGTGTAATTCTGTTTAGACTTGCAAGCAGGTAGGTCGGGGTTTAAGCACCTACTTGCAATTTGGGCCACGAAGGCATTTGACCCAAGGGGATCTGAAAACTATAAGCACACCTCTTTTCTTTTGCAGTTTTGTGCTGGTGGCCTGGCAAAGACCAGGATGTGACAGGTAAGCCTGATTTAGTCTTTAGAGGAGGAATATACTGCAGCCCAATACAACACAACTCAACCCAAACCAACCCATAAAGAAAGCGAAGCACGTAAAAAGCGTCAAACACTCCCTCAGAGTTTAAGCCATACTCGTGCCATAACATTTAGTGTATGGTATATACACTAAATATATATATACACACACTAAATTTGGCTGTTTGTTGTTGACTGACATCAGTTCTTGTTTTGCACACTACAAACTCGGGGTATTCTGACACCACTTAGTAATAAAAAAAAACATACAAAATCTTTAGAAAAATAATTTTATTTTCTATCCGAACAAATAAGAGCAAATCCATATTTTAAAAACAAACATACATAGTGATTTAGGAACATGGCTGTATATAAACATAGCTTTGGCATTTATAGAAACTAAAAGCATATCAAACAAAGAATCCTTTCTTATGCAGATTAACAAGCCATCCAGCGGCTTCTTAAACTGAACCACAGAGCCAAACACACCTTTAGTTTGGTTCTCATTGTTGGTTCAACTTCTTCAATATAATGAAATCATTCAGATATAAAATGCCTAATAGTTTGTTGTGTGATAGATCACACTATAACCTGTCTGGTTGCAGAGAAGAAAATCTACCACAAAGTGCATTGTGCTGTTTCACTTTGCTCTTTCAGTTTCTTTGGCTCGAGTTTCACCCAAACACCATTAAAACAATGTATGACAGATGATACATAACATGAACGACTGAACAAATAATCACTATTAAAAACAGGTTTTTTTCTTTGTTTGTTCTGGTATAACAAACAGTTGATGAGTCCCTTTAACAGTCAGGTGGCCAACAGCACATCTGCACACTTCATATTGCTTATTAATGGCTTACTGAGATTCACAGAGATAAGTGGTTAGTTACATGTGAGACTAATCAAAGATAGCTAGGACACGCTATTTGACCCCACAGAAGCTTGGGGTATGATGCAGTCGCAGTGTAACGGGAGCTGCGATTTTGGAGGGTTACAGCAGACGGCGCTAGAAATAAAGGGACGGTCTCCGTTCAGCTGCTCTTTGGGCAGTTTTTAGCCTTTTTGGGTGCGCTTGGCTTGGCAGAACTTTTGTGTACACTCAAATTGATGGCGAGCGACATACAGTGGAACATCTTGAAAGCATTCATCGTCTTGTATTGCAGACACAGAATTGTAATTTTTGCGCATTTCTATAGCTGGGGGTTACAGGGTATCACTGGGACACACAGCTGTCCCCCATATACTGAGCATAGCGGTCTGAGATGCTTTTCCTCAGGTCATCGATGTCTCTCCTGAGCTGGCCGACCTCCAGCAGCCTGAACCTCAGTTCTTCCTCCGCCGCCACTCTGCTGTCGCTCTCTTCCGCCGAAACACTGAGTGCTGGATACAGAAAGCAAACGCTTAATCACCAGGCAAAGGCTAATGTTCAACGTGCCAGACTGTCACTGAATGTTAGCCACATACATTTCATTCCCAGGAGCAGAGACAGGTTGGGCTCTTTGCCCTGTGCTCTTTGAGCCAGGATGCTGCAGAGAGCCTGGAGGTCCAGCAGACACAGGGACATCTCTTTCAGCAGCCGGCCCGCTTCAGGCATCTCTCCATGGGACAGGGGATGCACCAGCAGGTCTTCATGCTTCTCAGTGGGAAACAAGGGTATTTATTTTGATAAATTATTTCTGTCATGCAGCCTAAAACCTGACCATCAGAAAAACACCAGTACACTTTTTGTCTTTCAGATAAAATCATGAACATAAAAAAAATGTTCTGCAGTGTGAAGACAGACAGACAGAGAGAGACAACACTGATACCTGTGAGAAGGGTCTGGATGGGCTGGTCAGGTTTTCCTCCTTTTCCAGCGGAGAAGACTGTTGTTGATGAGAGAGACCTCTTTTCTTTTGCAGTTTTGTGCTGGTGGCCTGACAAAGACCAGGATGTGACAGGTAAGCCTGATTTAGTCTTTAGAAGAGGAATATACCACAACCCAACCCATGTATGACCCAAGCCAGGTACAACCTGACCGACATGACTCGGCACAACTCGACCCAATCCAACCCAACTCAACCCAACCAAAGCCAACCCAGTCCAACCAAACTGTACCCAATCCAACCCATATTAACTCAACCCAACATAACCTGACTAAACCAACTCCACCCTAAAGGCCCTGACACACCAACCCATCGATCAGCGGTCAGTCAGTGTTGTTCATCCGCCCTCATCGCTGCGGTGTCCCACATTACTGACCCTCACTGCAGATAGTCAGCTTTTTCCGCCAATTCAGCGTGTTGAATAGGCGGTGTCGGCCACGGAGCTCATCGCTAAATGAAATCAGTCTGATTGGCTGTTCAGCTCAGCGAATAAAAGGAGAAACAAAAGTGAGGAGTGCAAACAAAGAGCTAAAGTCAAGAGGGATTTAATTTTTTAAAAATAGTTATATAAGGTATATAAGGATTGTTTTCCTGAAGCCACTGAGCTCTTAAGTAGAAATGTTTCCTCATGATTTGTGTAGTTGTTCGTTCACTGACGCACTGTTAATATGTTTTGTTCTTTCAACTTTGAGTTGTGTTTTTAATGTGCTAATTGGCTAACTAGCATCAAGATGCTCTTCCTGTTTCCCTTTTTAAATGACAAATACAGACAACCGCCATCTGCTGGTATGAAGGTTTATTTCCATTCATGCAGGTGTAGAACTTACATGCTGGTTGTCCTTCACTTTGGTGTGTTAATGCGCAAATTTTTGGCTGACACATGGCGACTTGAGGCGACAAAGCCTCTAGTTCCCTGATATTGGTTTGGTGTGTCTGGGCCTTAAGTCTACAGCCAGGAACCAGTTAGATTTTCTTTGTTTTAAATTTAGCCACACTTGTTTATTTTGTTTCAAGAAGATGACCCTACAGTTGAGAAACTTTGTGTCTTCCTCACCGTCAGCTGCTGGGTCAGTCTCTCAATACGCTCTTTCTGATGCTCTATCAGCTGGAGGGGAACAGAGAGAACATGTTAGTGCATTTTTGACTTTCTGCATTTGTGTACACATGCATGCATTTGTGAATGTGTGTGAGTTTGGACGTTACCCTGCTGCTGTGGTCTTGCTGCTCTAGAAGTTGAGTGTTTTCCACCTCCAGCCGCTTCAGGTCCTGCATCGGTAACCTCACCCCGTCATCCAGACAGTGCTGCACCTTCTGCTGCAGGCTGCATCAAGATAACACACACACACACACACACACACACACTTATATGCTTACACAGATGTAAGAGATGATGCAGAGCATGTTAGCAGCATTTTTTTAACACCTAATGTAAAGAAAAGGAATTCATTCGGACTGAGTGCAAAGGAATATTAGGGCTGACCAACTAAGTCGTGTTCACTCCGGGCCATGCAAATTGAGGTGAAGTTGCTGCCTCACCATTTTTTCTACTTCAAGTCTCCACTAGTTGACTTTGTACCTTTGTACAGATGCCATCAGCTCCTTCTCCCTCGCAGCCTGCTTCTCTATACTGATGTCTTTCTCCTTCATCAGAGCACTTCCTTCTTCCAGACTCTGCTCTAACCGAGAGGCTTTTTTCTCCAGATCCTTAGCTTTCTGCTGCACCTCCTCCTGCTGAGCACGCACACACACACACACACACACACACACACACACACACACACACACACACAGTGAGGTCACTCAACACAACTCAGCAACGTGTGACACAAATGCATGTTCTGTATTTGTGTGTGAAATCTATTTCCTAAAGGCAGCACTGCGATAAACACATTAATATTCAGGCGAAATGTTTTTTATTAATCAGTCTGGCGTTGTCAGCAGGATCCCAACAAAGCTTGACGTGTGTGAGCACAATAAGGGTTTCTTATCTTTACCTTTATTTTACTCTGTGTGCTGTGCTCATGTGCGCATAATTAGACTGCAGGTTTCGATATACTAATGTAGACTATTAGGGGACTTGATTCATCAAGCTGGCCCCAAATCTCGAATCTTATAATGGCAGACACCGTGTAGAAACAGCCTGCTGAATGTGAGTGTGTGTGTGTGCGTGTGTACCTGCTGGGCCTGCGCCTGCACCTCGTCCAGCGTGGGCAGGTCAGACAGGTACTTCTCCAGCGTCTCTATGCGGAGCTGCTTCTCCTGGTTCTGCTGGCTCTCTCTCTGACACTTCTTCTTCAGACTGCTGATGTAACGATCCCTTGTCTTGATCTGGCAACAAAAAAACACCTCATATAAATAATACACTCTTACAAATAGCATCTACACATACTGACAAATCACGCATGAATTCATTTGTTGACATCAGTTATGGTTAATATCAAACAAAGTCTAATGTTTACTTGCCTAATAGTTAAAAGTGGCTTGTTTTTTTAGGAATAGTTTCCCCCGATTCACATTTTCTGTCACTTTGTTTGGATGAATAATAGCGAGTTCTGTCTTTGTACCTTCTCCTCCAGTTTCTTAATGTCCTCGCTGTATCTCTGTGTGGCTTGCTTGAAGAACTCGTTTAAATGGAGAACTTCCAGTTCAGCCACGGCGAGCTTCCTGCCGAGGTCTTCGTCACAGCACGGCCTGTCAGAGGGCTGTTTGCACGGCGTTCTCAACACTGATTCCTGTCGCACAAACACAACCTGTGCTGTGACTTGTCTCAAGAAAAGATCTGATCATGAATTCGGATTCATCAGAGTGTTACCTTAGTTTTTGGGATGTGTGGCTCGTCAAACCAGCTTCTCTGACTATTTAGGACCTGCTGAGCTCGCAGCTCGTTCTCTCTGATCCGCGCATGAAGCTGCAAGATCTGCTGCTTCTGCCTGAAACACACAACATCTTCCTGTTTACAAAAACCAAGTTTGAGTGCAGCTCTGCGTGTGTGTGTGTGTGTGTGTGTGTGTCCTGCAGTACCTTTCAATCTCAAGCTCTCTTTGTCTCAGCAGCCCCTCTTTAACCTTCACCAGAGTGTTGACAGGAAGTGAGCTCCCCATCACCATCTGCAAACACACATCAACACATGATCGGTAACAAACACACACACCGATTTACAATCAGTTTATTCTTCAGTCCAAGTGGCCGTTTGTGCCAAATTTAAAGAAATTCCCTCAAGGCCTTCTTTAGATAACGCATTCTCAAAAATCAGATGGATGCAAGGTCACAGTCATCTTGACCTTTGAAAACTGAATTCTAATAAGTTTTTCCTTGACTCAAAGTGGATGTTTGTGACAAAACAAAACCAAAAAAATCCCTTTAGGTGTTCTTAAGATATCACAATTGAAAGAATGAGACAGATGTAAGGTCACAGTGACCTTAACCTTTGACCTTTTTTTTATCTCACCTGGTTTAGCCCCGGCTCCTGCTGATGTCCCTGTTGACACAACAACGGTCCATCTCCGCAGCAGCCCTCCGTCCCAGCAGGACTGATGTGACCTCCACCCTCTCCTTTGGGCCTGTACTCCATCTGCTCCGTCAGCCACATCTGAGTGCGGACCGCCGGCTGGATCGGGGAGCTCCTGTCGGTCTGATGGCGCAGAGGAGAGTCTGCTTGTTTGGGTAAGGTGAGCCCGTAAAGCTGACCTCCTCCCCGAGTCAGCTTAGCTTCTGGTAACGCACTGTAGCTCATGTCCAAACTGCTGTGTTTGGACAGAGCTGAAGGACGGGACAGATCTGGGTCCAAACCACTGGATCTGCTGTGGTTGTGGCGGTAGCAGGGGCCTGCTCCTGGTGAGCGCTGCAGCAGACTGTGGTAGAGCACCGAGGAGGACAAAGGAAGATACAGGTCCACGTTTGACCCGACGGGCTCCTTCCTGTACCCATACAACAGACTCCTGTCCAGGGAGCCATGTGAGTCTGAGTTATACTGATCACCTGATGTCCTTGTGTAACTTTTATCAGCCCCAGATGATAACTTAGTGAGGGAGGACCACCTCCGGATGGGCTGCTGGTCCTTCATGTCCAGACAGCTCGGTGGACCCACAGGGGACATGGCTGGTGTCAGCTGGCAGGACCTGCTCCAGCGGCCTGAGCTGCTGGGTGAGGCTGGGACTCTGAAACTGGTGTAGGGTGAGGAGGACGGGGACATCATGACGTGGACAAAAGGAACAGAACTATCATCCAAGTGGTGCTGAGACAACGGCTGGAAGGACAGAGGTGTGGTGCTCGAACTGGAGTCATCTGTAAGACATTTAGGACGAAAAGGGCAGAAGAAGAGTTTTAGTATGACATCATCATCATCAACAACACAAGAACATTACTGTGTTTCAGCCCATCCTTAGTCCCCCAAAAAATTGCATAAGCATGACGGATTCTTGTTTTTCTTAAAATTCAGAAACTCAAAATATTCAGTAACTAAAAGCCAAAAAGAATACAAGTGCATCAAAGTGTATTAACCCTTTGAAACCTGGATCAGCATCAGTTTTCCTTTGAAACCTGAGCCAAGTGGATTTATGTCCTTCAGGAAATTAGAAGAGAAAATGACTACAAAATTAGCTTAATAAAAAAGGAAGGGCCATTAGAAAAATGTATTTAAAAAAAAGAGGAAAAATGTCAACAAATCTATTTTTAAATTTAAATAAAAAACAGCACTTTTTGAGGTGCATTTTTTACTTTTCTTATTTTGTTTTTTTTTTTGTATTTATTTTATTTATTATTATTGTATTATTTTTATTTTTTATTTTTATTTTATTTATTTTATTTTTTTTTATTTTTTTTTTTTTTTTACAAATTTTGCACGTTGCTTTATGTGTTGTTTGGGAATGTTGGACATTTGACAGTGAGATGCGTCCCATAAACAAGAGCCAACAGTTCATTCCACCAAATTTATTTTTTTTTATTTATTTGAGCGATAAAAACCACCTGATTGAACCTTTTTGAATGAGGAAATCCAGGCAGAATAAAGTAAAGGCCGTCCTACCTTCCACGCTGTCAGAGCAGTACGTGCCGATGCCTGTGTCCCCGCTGTCGGACACCGTGCTGTGCCGGCGCCCACCGCAGATACTGTTCCCCGGCCCAGGAGGGTTGCTGTGCCAGGCTGAGTCAGGGCCAGGGACCCATCCTGGAGATCCACCACCACTGGAGCCTAAACAGTTTTAAAAAGGCTTTCTGTTATGCAAGTTTTTCAGTTACAATAAATTGGGGATTATTAGGTGGCACTCATCAATGTCTGATTGGGTTATACCCACAGAGAGCAAGAAACGACTTAATAAATAATAAACAACGTGAAAAATTTTTTTTTTTTTTTTGTTATAACCAGATGTTTTCA